>NC_141867.1:5141-11203 GCF_024713525.1 Acromyrmex echinatior
TTTTGGGTTTTTTTTTTTTTTTTTTTTTTTTTGGGTTTGTTTTTTTTTTGTTTTTTTTTGTTTTTTTTTTTTTTTTGGGGGTTTTTTTTTTTGTGTTTTTGTCTTTTTTTTTTGTTTTTTTTTTTTTGGTTTTTTTTTTGTTTTTTGTTTTATTTTTTTGTTTGTGTGTTTTTTTTTTGTTTTTTTTTTTGTTTTTTTTTTGTTTTTGTTTTGTTTTTTTGTGGTTTTGTTTGTGTTTTTTTTTGTTTTTTGGTTGTTTTGTTGTTTTGTTTTTTGTTTTGTTTTGTGTTTTTGTTTTTTTTTTGGGTTTTATTTTTTTGTTTTTTTTTTTTTTTTTTTTTTGTTGGTTTTTTGTTTTTGTTTTTTTTTGTTTTTTTTTTTATTTTTGTTGTTGTTTTTTTTTTTTTTGTGTTTGTTTTTTTTCTTTTTGTTGTTTTTTTTTTGTTTTTGTTATATTGTTTTTGTTTGGGTTTTTTCTTTTTGGTTTTTTTTGTTTGTTTTTTGTTTTATGGGGTGTTTTTTTTTTTGTTTTGTTTTCTTTGTTTTTGTTGGGTTTTTTTCTTTGTTTTGTTTTTGGTTTTGTGTTTGTGTTTGTTTTGTTTTGTTGTTTTTGGTGTTGGTTTTTTGTTTGGTTTTTTTTTTGTGTTTTTGTTTGTTGTTTTTTTTTATTTCGTTTTGGGGGTTTTTTTTTTGTTTTGTGTTTTATTTTGTTTTGTGGTTTTTGTTTTTTTTTGTTTTTTTTTTTTTTGGTGTTTGTTTTTTTTTTATTGTTTTTGTGGTGGTTTTTTTTTTGGTTTTTTTTGTGTTGTGTTTTTTTTTTTTGTTTTTTTGGTTTGTTTTTTTTTTTTTTGTTTGTTTTTTTGTTTTTTTTTGGGTTTGTTTTTGTGTTGTTTATGTAAGTTTTTTATTTTGTTTGTGTTTTTTTTTTATTGTTTTTTTGGGGGTTTTGTTTGTTTTTTTTGTTTGTTGGTGATTTTGTTTTTTTTTTTTATTTTTGTTTGTGTGGGGGTTTGTTTTTTTTGTTGTGTTTTTGTTTGGGTGTTTTGGTTTGTGTTTGGTTTTTTGTTTGTTTGTTTGTTTGGTTTGTTTTGTGTTAATTGGTTATGTTGTGTTTTTGTTGTTTTGGGTTTTTCTTTTTTGTTTTTTTTTTTTTGGTTTTGTTTTTTTTTTTTTTTTTTTTCTGTTTTTTTTTTTGTTTCTCTTTTCTTTTTTTTTTTTGTGTTTGGTGTGTTTGGGTTTTATTTGTTTCCCTTTTGGGTTTTTTTTTTTTTATTTTGTTTTGCGGGTTTTATGTTTTTGTGGTGGTTTGCGTTTTTTTTTTTTTGCTGTTGTTTTTTGTTTTTTGGTTGTCTTTTAATGGGGGTTTCTTGTGTTTTTTTGTGTTTTGTGTTTATTTTGTGTTTGTTTTGTTGTTTATATTTGTTTGTTAGTCTTTTGTGTTTTTTGTTGTTGTTTTTTTGTGTTTTTTATTTGTGTTTTTTATTTTGTTTTTTCGTGTTGTTTTTTTTTTTGTGGTCTATTTTTTTTTTTGTTTTTTGGGTTTTTTGTTGTTTTTTGGTTGGGTTTAGTGTTTTTTTTTGTGGTTGATATTGTTTTTTTTCTTTTTTTTTTTGTGTTTTGTTTTTTTGTTTTTTTTTGGTTTGTGTTTTTTTTTTGTTTTTTTTTTTTGTTCTGTTGTGTTTTGTTTATTTTTGTTTGTTTTTTGGTTATTTTTGTGTTTTTTGTGTTTGTCTTATTGTTTTTTTTTTGTATTTTCTGGTTTTTTTGGTTTTTTTTCTTTATTTTGTTTTGTTTGGTTTTTGTGTCGTTGTGTGGTTGTTTTTTTTTTTTGGGTTTTGTTTTGTGTTGTTTTTTGTTTTTTTTTGTTCTTGGCGTGGTTTTTTTTTGTGTTTTTTTTTTTCGTTTGTTGTTGTTGTATTTTTTTTGGTGCTGGGTTTTTTTTTGTATTTTTTTTTGGGTGGTTTTCTGGGTTTTTGGGTTTTTGTAGTTTGTTTTCTTTTCTTTTGGTTTTTTGTTTCGTTGTTTGTATGTGTGTTTTCGTTGTTTGTTTAGTTTCTTTTGTTTTTTTGTTTTGTTTGTGTCTGTTTTTTTGTTTTGGGGTTTTTTCCGTGTTTGTTTTGTTTTTGTTTGTTTTGTTTGGTTTTGTTTCTTTCTTTTTCGTTTGTTGTGTTTTTGTTTTTTTTGTTGTATTTTTTGGGTTTTGGTGGTTTGTTTTTTTTGTGTTTGTTTGTTTTTTGGGTGTTTGTTGTTTTTGTGTCGTTTTTTTTTTGTTTCCCGTTGTGTTTTTGTTTTTTTGGTGTTTTTGGTTGTTTTTTGGTTGGTTTTGTGTTGGCTTTTTGTTTTGGTGGTTTTGTTTTTTGTTGGTTGTTTAGGTTGTTGTAATTTGTTGTTGTGGTGTTGTCTTTTTGTTTTATTGTTTTTTGTTTGTTGTTGTTGTTTTTCTTTTTTTTTGTTGTGTTTTTTTTTTGTATTTTTTTTTTTTTTTGTTTTTGGTTTTGTTGTGTTTGTGTTTTTTGTTTGTGTTGTTGTGGTTTTGTGTTTGTTTTGTTATTTTTTTTTTTGTTGTTTGGTTTGTTTTTGGTTTTTTTTGTTGTTTGTTGTTTTTTTTTTTTTGTTTTGGTTGTTTGTTGTGTGTTTTTTTTTTTTGTGTTGTTTTTGTTTGTTTTTTTTGTTTTTGTTATGGTGTTTTTTTTGTGTGTTTGTTTTTTTTGTGTTTGTTTTTTTTGTGTTGTTTTTTTTGTGTTTTGTTTTTTTTGTGTTTTTTTTTTTTTTGTGTGTTGTGGTTGTTTGTTTGTTTTTTTTGTGTTTTTGTTGTTTGTTTGTTTGTGTTTTGTTTTTGTTTGTTGGTTTTTTGTTGGTGTTTGTTGTTTTTTGGTTGTTTTGTGGTGTTTTGTGGTGTTGTTTTTTTTTTTGTTTGTTGTGTTTTTTTTGTGTTTGTTTTGTTTTTTTTTTTGTTTTTTTTTGTGTGTGTTGTTGTTTGTGATTTGTGTGTTTGGTTTTGTTTTTGTTTTTGTGTTTTTTGTTGTTGTGGTTTTTTGTGGTGTTTGTTTTTGTGTTTTGTTTGTTTTTTTTTTTGTGTTTTTTTGTTTTGTTGGATTTTTTTTTTATTTTTTTTTTTTGTTTTTTTGGTTGTTTGTTGTGTTGTTTTGTGTTTGTGTGTTTTGTGGTTTTGTTTGTTTTGGGTGTTTTGTGTTTGTGTTTTTTTTTTGTTTTTTTGTTTTTGGATTTTGTGTTTTGTTGTGATTGTTGTTTGTTTGATGTTTTTGTTGTGGTGTTGTTTGTTGGTTTGTTGTTTTGTGTTGTTTGTTTTGTGTTTTGGTGTTTTTGTTATTTTTTTGGTTTGTTGTGTTTGTGTGTTTGTTTGTTTTGTTTTTGTTGTGTTGTTTTGTGTGATTTGTGTTGGTTGTGTTTTGTGTTTTTGTTGTGTTTTGATTGTGTGTTTTTTTTTTGTGTTGTTGTTTTTTTTTGTTTGTTGTGTTTTGATGTTTTTTGTGTTTTTTGTGTGTGTTTTTTTTTGTTTTTGATTTTTGATTTTGTTTGTTTGTGTTTGTGTTTTTTTTTTGTTGTTTTTTGTTGTTTTGTGTTGTTTGTTTGTTTTTTTGTTTTTTTGTTTTGTGTTTTTTTGTTTTTTTGTTTGTTTGTTTGTTTTTGTTTGTGTTTTGTTTTTTGTTTTTTTGTTTTTTGTTTTGTTTGTTTTTGTTTGTTGTTTGTTTTGTTTTGTGTTTTGTTGTTGTTTGGTTTTGTTTTATTGTTTGTTTGTTTTTTGATTGTTTGTTGTTATTTTGTTTTGTTGTTTTGTTGTTGTTTGTTTTTTTGTTGTTTTTTTTGTTTTGTTTTTTTGTATTTGGTTTTTGTGTTTGATTTTTTTTTGATTTTTGGTGTTTTGTTTTTTTTTGGTTTTGTTGAATGTGTTTTTTTTTTTTTGTGGTGTTTTGTTTGGTGTTGTTTGTGTTGTTTTGATTGTTGTTTTGATTTGTGTGTTGGTGATGTTGTTTATTTGTTGATTTTTGTTGTTTTTGTTTGTTTGTTTTTTTTTGTTTGTGTTGTTTGTTTGTTTTGTGTTGTTTTTGTTTTTTGTGTATTTGTGTTTGTGATTGTTTTTTGTGTTGTTTGTTTTGTTGTTTTTATGTTTTGTTTTGTTGTTTGTTTTGTTATTTGTTTTTTGTGTTTGTTTTTGTTATTTTGTTTTGTTTGTTTTTTGTTGTTTGTTGTTTTTTTTTGTTGTGTGTTTTTTGTTGTTTTTTGTTTTGTTTTTTGTTGGTTTTTGTTTTGTGTTTTTTTTGTTGTTTTGTTTTGTGTTTTTTGTTTTTGTTGGTTTTGATTTGTTTGTTGTTTTTTTGTTTTTGTTGTGTGATTTTTTATGGATGTGTTTTGTTTTGTTTGTGTTTTTTGGTTGTTTGTGTTTGTGGTTTGTTTTGATTTTGTGGTGGTGTTGATGGTTTTTGGTTTTGTGGTGATGTGTTTTGTGTGTTTGTTGTTTTGTTTTGTTTGTGGATGTTTGATTTTGATTGTTGGTTTGTTGTTGTTTGTGTTTGGTGTTGATGTGTGTGTTTGTTGTTTGTGATTTGTGTGTTTGGTGTGATGTGTTGTGATGGTGTTTTGTGTTTTGTTTGATTTTGTTGTTTTGGATTTGTTGTGTTGTGTGTTGATTGTTTTTGTTGTGTGTTGTTGTTGTGTTGTTGTTGGTGTGTGTTGTTTGTTGAGGATTGTTGTTTTGTTTTTGTGTTTGTTGTTATTTTTTGAGTGATTTGTGTTGTTTGTGTTGGTGTTGTGTTGTGGTGGTTGTGTGTGTTTGGTTGGTTGTGTTGTTGTTGTTTGTTGTTGTGTTGTGTGTTTGATTTTTTGGTTGTGATGTTGTTTTGATTGTTGTTTTTTGTGTTTGTGTTGTGTGTGTTTGGTTGTTTTGTTGTGTGTTTTGTGATTGTGGGTTTTGTGTTGTTGGTGTGAGTGTGTTGTTTTGGTTTGTGGTGGTGTTTTTTTTGTGTTTGGTTGGTGTGGTTTGATTGTTGTGTTTGTGGTTTTTTGAGTGGATGTTTTGTGTGTTGTGTGTTTGGTGGTGGGTGTTGTTTTTGTGTTGTTGTGTTTGGTTGTTTGTTGTGTGTTGTTTTGGTGTTTGTTTGTTTTTTTTGTTGTTTTGAGTTTTTGTGGTTTTGTTGTTGTTTGTTTTTGGTTTGTGTTGTTGTTTGTTGTTGTGGTGGGTGTTGTGTTTTTGAGTTTGGGTTTGTGGGGGTGTGGTTGGGGGGGGGTGTGGTTGTTGGTTTTTGGTTTGTGGGTTGGTTGTGTTTTTTTTTTTGGTTTGGGGGGTTTTTGGTTGGGTTTGGGGGGTTGGGGGTTGTTGGGGGTTTGATGTTGTGGTGTTTTTTGTTTGGTGTGTGTTGTGGGGTTGTGGGTGTGGGGGGTGGTGGTGGGGTGGGGGATGGGGGGTTGTGGGGGGGTTGATGGGGGGTGTGTGTGGGAGGTTGGTTGGGTGTGTGTTGGGTTGGTTTGGGTTGGTGGTGTTTGTTTTGTTGGGTTGTGGGGGGTTTGGGGGTTTGGGTTGGTTGGGGTTTTTGTGTTTTGGAGTTGGTGTTGGGTGGTGTTTTGATGGTGGTTGGGGGGGGGGGGGGTTTTGGTGTTTGTTTTTTGTGTTGGGTTTTTTTTTGGATTTTGTTTGGGTTTTTTGTGGTGGGGTGGGGTGTTTGGGTTTTTTGGTGTGTTTTTTGTTTTTTTTGTTTTTTTTTTTTTGTTTTGTGGGGTGGGGGGGGTTTTGGTTTGGGTTGGTTTTTTTGGTTTTTTTGGGGTTTTTTTTGGGTTTTTGGGTTTTTTGGGTTTTTTTTGTTGGGGGGGGTTTTTGGGGTTTGGGGGGTTTTGGGGGTTTGGGGGGGGTTTTTGGGGGTTTTTTTTTTGGGTTGTTTTTTTGGGTTTTTGGGTTTTTTTTTGGGGGGTTTTTTTTTTTTTGGTTTTTTTTTTTTGGGGGTTTTGGGGGGGTGTTTTTGTTTTTTTGGGGGGGTTTTTTTTTGGGGGTTTTTTTTTGGGTTTTGGTTTGGGGGGTTGGGGTTTTTTTTTTGGGGGTTTTTTTTTTG
>NC_141867.1:14508-19508 GCF_024713525.1 Acromyrmex echinatior
TTTTTTTTGTTTTTTTTTTTTTTTTTGGGGTTTTTTTTGGGTTTTTTGGGTTTTTTTTTTTTTGTTTTTTTTTTTTTTTTTGGGTTTTTTTTTTTTTTTTTTTGGGGGTTGGTTTTGTGTTTTTTTTTTTTTTTTTTTTTTTTTTTTTGTTTTTTTTTTTTTTGGGGTTTTTTTTTTTTTTTGGTTTTTTTTTTTTTTTTTGGGTTTTTTTTTTTTTGTTTTTTTTTTGGGTTTTTTTTTTGGGGTTTTTGGGTTTTTTTTGATTTTTTTTTTTTTTTGGGTTTTTTTGTTTTTTTTTTTTTGGGGTTTTTTTTTTTGGTTTTTTTTTTGGGTTTTTGGGGGTTTTTGGGGTGTTTTTTTTGTTTTGTTTTTTTTTTTTTGTTTTTTTTTTCTTAGTTTTTGTTTTTTTTGTTTTTTTTTTTGGGGTTTGGGGGTTTTTTTTTTTTTGGGGGTTTGTTTTTTTTTGTTTTTTTTTTTTTTTTTGTGTTTTTTTGGGGGTTTTGTTTTTTTGAGGGGTTTTTTTTTTTTTTTTTTGGGTTTTTTTTTTTTTTTGTTTTTTTTTGGGGTTTTTTTTTTTTTTGGGGGTTTTTTGATTTTTTTTTTGTTTTTTTGTTTTTTTTGTTTTTTTTTTTTGGGTTTTTTGGTTTTTTTTTTTTTTTGTTTTTTTTTTTTTTTGTGTTTTTTTTTTTTTTTTTTTTTTTTTTTTTGGTTTTTTTTTTTTTTTTGGGGGTTTTTTTTTTTTTGGTTTTTTTTTTTTGTTTTTTTTGTTTTTGGGGGTTTTGGGGGTTTGTTTTTTTTTTGTTTTTTTTTTTTTGTTTTTTTTTTTGTTTTTTTTTTTTGGGTTTTTTTGTTTTTTTTTTGGGTTTTTTTTTTTTTGTTTTGGGTTGTTTTTTGTGATTTTTTTTTTTTTTTGGGTGTAAATTTTTGTTGTTTTTTTTTTGATTTTTTTTTTTGATTGTTTGTTGTGATTGTTTTATTGATGTGATTTGTGATTGTGATTGATTTGATTGATTTGTGTTTTGATTGATTGATGATTGATGCATGATTGATAATTTTTGATGATTTGTGTGTGTGTTTTTGAATGCTTGAGTGATGTTGATTGATGAATGTTGTTGAATTTGAAATTTGATGATTGAATTTGATTGTTTTGATTAGTGATGTTGAATTGAGTTTGATGTGATTGATATGTTTTTGTTTGTGTTTGATGTGATGTGATGTGATGTGTGATTTTTGAATTGATTGATTGATTGTTTGATGATTTGTGATGATGTTGATGATTGATTTGTGTGATGATTTGAATGATTGATTGTTGTTGATGTTGATTGAAATTTTGTGAATTGTTGTTTTGATGATTGTTGATGATGTGTGATTTGATGTTGATGTGTTTTTGTTGATTGATTTTTGATGATGATGTGATTGATTGTTGTGATTTGTGATGATGTTGTGATGTTTGTGATTTGTGATGATTTGTGATGATTTGTTGATGAATTGATTTGATGATGATTGATGATGATGTGTTGATTTGATTTGTGTGATGATGTGATTGTGTGATGTTTGTTTGATTTTGATGTGATGTGATGTTGATGTTGTTTGGATTTGATGTTTGTGTTGATGAATGTTGTGATTTGATTGTATTTTGTTTTGAATGGATTGTGATGATTGTTGATGATTTGATTGTGTTGATTTGTGTTTGAATGATGATGATGTTGATGTGATTGATGATGTGATTGTGTGTGTTTGATGTGATGATGTTGTGATGTTTGCTGTGATGATTTGTATTTGATGATTGTTGTGTTTGTGATGATTTTGTTGATGTTGATGTTTTTTGTTGTTATTGATGTGTTGATGATGATTTGTTGTTTGATTGATGATTTTGTTGATGATGTTTGTGATGTTTGTGATTTGTGTTTTGATGAATTTGTGTGATGTGTGATTTGATGTTGTGTGTGATGTATTGATGTTGATGTGATTGTTGTGATGTGTTGAGATTTGATGTTTGTGATGATTGTTGTGATGTGATTGGATTGATTTTTTTGTTGTTTTGATGTGATGTTTGTTGTGATGATTTTGATTGTTTGGATTGATGTGTTGAATTGATGTTGAATTGTTGTTGATTTGATTGTTGTGATGTTTTGTATGTTGTGAATTGATGTTGTTGTTGTGATTTTGATTTTTGTTGATTGATTTGATTTGTTGAGTGATTGATTGATTGTTGTTGTTTGATTGATTTTTGATTGTGTTTGATTGAATTTTGATTGGTTGTGATTTGTTTTTGATTGTATGTTGATTGTTGATTTGATTGTTTGATTTGATGTGATTGATGATTTGTGAATGATGATGTTTGTGATTTTGAATTTGAATTTGATGTATTTGTTTGATTTGATGATGATTTGATGATTGTGGATTGTGTGATTGTTGATTGTGTTGTTTGTTGTATTGTGATGATGATTGTTGTGATGATTGTTGTGATTTTGATGTTGATTGAATGATGATGATTGATTTTGTGATTGATTGTGATTTGATGTGATTGTTGGAATGATTGAATGTGTTGGTTGTTTTGGTTGATGGTGTGTGAGTTTTGATTTGTGTGATGATGATTGATTGTGATTTTTGTGATTTTGAATGATTTGATGATGTTGATTGAAAATATGATGTTGTGTTGATTGATTGTGTTGATTGTTGTGATGTTGTTTTTTGATGTGTGTTATTTGATTTGTGATGTTTTGTTGATGTGGTGTTGATTGATGATTGTTGTGATTGAATATGATGTGATTTTGTGTTGATTGATTGTTGTGATTGTTTTTTGTGATATTGGTTGATTGTGATTGTGTGATGTTTGATGTGTTTGATTTGTGTGATTGTGATGATTGTTTGTTTGATTTGATTGTGTTTGTGTGTGATGTGATTTTGATTATGTTTGGAGATGTGATTGTTGTTTGATGTTTGTGTTTATGATGATTGTGTTGATTTGATGTGTTTGATTTGTGTGTGTTGATTGATTGTGATGTGTTGATTGATGTGATGATTTGTGATTGATGTGATTGTGATTGATGTGTTGTTTTTGGATTGTGAGATGTTTTGTTGATTGTTTTGTTGATGTGTGTTGGATTGATTTGTGTTTGTTGATGTTGATGTGTTGTGATTTTGTTGATGATTGATGTGTTGATTGATTTGATGATATTGATGTGTTGATTGATGTGTTTTGGATTGAATGTGATGATTTGATTGTGATTTGATTGTTGTTTGTGTTGTGTTTGATGATGATGATGTGTTTGATTTGATTGTTTGATGTTTGGTTTGGTTTGTTTGTTTGATGGTGTTGTGATGATTGATGTGTGTTTGATGATTGTGATGATTTGATGTGTTGATTTGTTGTTGATTGATTGGATTTGTGTGATTGATTGGATTGATGTGATGTTTGAGTGATTGTTGATGTGTTGATGTGTGTGATTGTTTTTGTGAATGAATTATTGTGATTTTGATGTTTGTTTGATTGTGATTGTGGTGATGATTGATTGTGATATTTGATGTGATTGATGGTGATTGTGTGAATTATGTATTTGTTTGATGTTTGTTGATTTGATGAGATTGTTGTGAATTTTGTTGATTTGATTGATGTTTGTTGTTGTGTGTATTTGATGTGTTGTTGATGTGATTGTTGTGATTGTGATTGATGATGTTTTGATGTGAATTGATTTGATGTTGATGATGATTTGATGATGATATGATTGTTGATTTGGGATGTTTGTTTGAATTGTGAATTGATGATGTTGAGGTTGGTTTTGTGATGATGATGTGATAATTTGATTTTGATTTTGTGTGTTTTTGATGATGATGTTGATTTTGATTGTGATTGTTGATTGATGTTGATGTGTGATTTGATTGATGAAGTTTGATGTTGATGTTTGTTGTTGTTGATTGATGTTGTGTGTTGTTGTGATTTTGATGATTGTGTTGATGGTTTGTTGAATGTGATGGTGATTTGATATTTTTGATTGGATGTTGATGTGATTTGATGAATTGATTTTGTGATTGATGTTTGATGATGATTTGATTGAATGTTTGTTGTGTTGATTTTTTGGGATGATTGTCTAAACCTAAACCTAACTACCTAACCTAACCCTAAACCTAACCTAACCTAACCTAACCTAAACCACTAACCTAACCTAAACCCCTAACCTAACCTAACCTACCCTAACCTAACTAACCTAAGCCAACCTAACCTAACCTAACCTAACCTAACCTAACCTAACCTAACCTAACCTAACCTAACCTAACCTAACCTAACCTAACCTAACCTAACTAAGCCTAACCTAACCCTAACCTAACCTAACCTAACCTACTCCCTAACTAAGCCTAACCTAACCTAACCTACCACCTAACCTAACCTAACTAACCTAACCTAACCTAACCTAACCAACCTAACCAACCTAACATAACCTAACCTAACCTAAACCTAACTAACTAACACTAACCTAACTAACCTAACCTAACCTAACCTAACCTAACCTAACCTAACCTAACCTAACCTAACCTAACCTAACCTAACCTAACCTAACCTAACCTAACCTAACCTAACCTAACCTAACCTAACCTAACCTAACCTAACCTAACCTAACCTAACCTAACCTAACCTAACCTAACCTCACCTAACCTAACCTAACCTAACCTAACCTAACCTAACCTAACCTAACCTAACCTAACCTAACCTAACCTAACCTAACCTAACCTAACCTAACCTAACCTAACCTAACCTAACCTAACCTAACCTAACCTAACCTAACCTAACCTAACCTAACCTAACCTAACCTAACCTAACCTAACCTAACCTAACCTAACCTAACCTAACCTAACCTAACCTAACCTAACCTAACCTAACCTAACCTAACCTAACCTAACCTAACCTAACCTAACCTAACCTAACCTAACCTAACCTAACCTAACCTAACCTAACCTAACCTAACCTAACCTAACCTAACCCTAACCTAACCTAACCTAAC
>NC_141867.1:22008-74508 GCF_024713525.1 Acromyrmex echinatior
GAAAATATTCGCCGAAAACACTGCTTCCAAGAGTACACAGCCTGAACGAAAAGAGATAGCGGAATGGACCAAACGGCATTCGAAGCGGCTTTTTAAACCGAACAACATTGTCTCAGTCACCGAGGCTCTAAGTCTATCCGTTAAAAGAAAATTCCGGAACGGAAGTAGGTATTCAAAAAATTCCAACTGATGAGCACGGATCATGACTAGTACTTCTGGAATCCGTAATAAAAAAAAAAAAAAAAAAAATTAAAATTCCTTCGCAACACGAAGGAACCTAACCTGATCCCGTACCAGTCACTCCGATCTAACCGACACCCGAACTGACCGAAGTATCGATAAATGGTGGAAATAAAAAAAAATCCCCATTTTTCCAGACCTAACCCAAATTTTATAGACTTCTATAATACGAATTTATTTGACACTCTCATTTTTCCTTCATTTTGGAGGGTGTAGGACTTAGAAAAAAAAAAGTTTGAAAAAAAAATTTTCAAAAAAAAAAAATTCAAATTCTTAAAGTTGGTCCTACATGCCTATTTCGTCGCTCTGTACGTTGTCGAGACACTTTCATTTTTGAGTGGGACTGAAAAATTTCAAAATTTTGAAAAATCAGAAATTTAATTTTCGTGGGTGGGGGTATCGATGTATCTCGACGAGAGGAACAACTTTGTTCCTCATAACCACCCCCCTCCAGTGACCCCCCATCCCTCAAACGACCCTTTTAATGTTTTGTCAACTTTACAAAAAGTCCACAGCCCAAACGGTGACAGATACGACAAAATTGTATAGAACATTTTCGTCTTCTCTCAGGGCCTATTATATGGGAAAAATGCGAAACTTTTGAAATTCCGACATTTTTATTTTTTTTGTGACTTCAGAGCCCTCTATCTACGAAACCGTGAATCCTAGGGCAAAATTGTATACCACCTTTTGTGTTTGGCCCATCGAGATCTATGAGATAGCATCCTTGAAATTTTCAAATTCCGACATTTTTGATCCTATCCCCACCTAAAAAAAAGTCCCCAGGCCAAGGGGGGGGCTGGAGGGGGGGACCAATACCAGGGGAAGGTAGACCCAAGTGAGTACTATATGGAAAAAATCTAATCTCAAATTCGCAAGTTGTACTAACCCCTATACCTAACCCATTGGAGTTGTCTTCGAAGACCTGACCCCATGCCAGTCACTTCACCGACCTAACCAAATCCGTAGTTCTTGACCTAACCAAAACTTAGGAAAATAGTGGAACTAACCAAGTCTCCAATTTTCAAATGGATGTAACCAAAAGTCCCCTAATTTCTAGTGAATGTAACCAAAAGTCCCCTAATTCTAGTGGATGTAACCAAAAGTCCCTAATTCTTTCCAATATAACCCAAACTCCCCAAATTTTGATGTTCACAGTTTGGATTTTTTCGTCACTGTCATTCTTTGTCAGTATGTGTGGAACTTAGAAAAAAAAAAAATACAAATTTTCCAAAAATTTGTCCAAAATTCATGGGTCCAAAATCCATTTCTCGACATTCTGAGTTGTCTGGCATGGTCAAATTTTGATTGATTTTTCTTATTTCTTGAACGGGACTTAGAAAATATTCGCCGAAAACACTGCTTCCAAGAGTACACAGCCTGAACGAAAAGAGATAGCGGAATGGTCCAAACGGCATTCGAAGCTTCTTTTTAAACCGAACAACATTGTCTGAGATCCGGAAGTTCTAGGACCTTTCGTTCAAAAGAAAATGGCGACTTCCGGATCGGAAGTAGATATTCCAAAAATTCCAACTGATGAGCATGGATCAGGACTGGTACTTCTGGAATCCGTAATAAAAAAAAAAAAAAATTAAAATTCCTTCGCAACACGGTCCATCCACGACCTAACCCAATGAAAGTAATCTCTAGAACCTGACCCCGTGTCAGTCACTCCGACCCAACCTACACCCGGCGGTCCCCAAACTGACCGAAATATCGATAAATGATGGAACTAACCCAAATTCCTCAATTTTTTCCAGACAACCCAAACTCCAAAGTTTTGATTGATGTCTATCGTTCAGATCTCTTCGACACCATTTTTTTTCCCCTTCATTTTTGAAGGGCGAGGGGGAAAAAAAAAAAGGTTGAAATTATTAAATGGTGGTCCTACATGCCTATTTCTACTCTCTACGTCGACTAGTCACTTTCATTTTTGAGTGGGACTTAGAAAAATTTCAAAATTTTGTCAAGAGAATTCTGACTTATCCATTGAGTCACATATTCCACAGTTTGGACACTTCAGCGTTCTCTAGTTTCCAAACGGTTAGTCCTAGAGCAAAATTGTATACCACCTTTTGTGTTTGGCACGTCGAAATCTATTAAATGGCATACTTATCAGATTAAAAATCCGACATTTTTTACCCCATCCCTTTGTAGTGTTTTAAGGGGGGGAAGAAGACTTGAGGTTGGGGTGCGATTATGTGGGTTCGGTCGGGCATTGTCTATAGTATATGGGAAAATTGCTAACTCAAAACGAAAATTATGGTACAAATCCCTCAACCTGACTCCGTGCCAGTCACTCCGACCTAATCGACACCCGAGGGTCCCCGAACTGACCGAAATATCGATAAATGGTGGAAATAAAAAAAAATCCCCATTTTTCCAGACCTAACCCAAACTTTATAGACTTCTATAGTACGGATTTATTTGACATCCTCATTTTTCCTTCATTTTGGAGGTTATGGGACTTAGAAAAAAAAAAATTGAAAAAAATTTTCAAAAAAAAAAAAATTCTAATTCTTAAAGTTGGTCCTACATGCCTAATTCGTTTCTGTACGTCGTCTAGACACTTTTTCATTTTTGAGTGGGACTGAAAAATTTAAAAATTTTGAAAAACCAGAAATTTAATTTTCGTGGGTGAGGTATCGATGTATCTCGACGAGAGGAACAACTTTGTTCCTCATAACCACCCCCCTCCCTGACCCCCCACCCCTCAAACGACCCTTTTAACGTTTTGTCAACTTTACAAAAAGTCCACAGCCCAAACGGTGACAGATACGACAAAATTGTATAGAACTTTTTCGTCTTCCTCGAGGCGTATTATATGGGAAAAAATGCGAAACATTTGAAATTCCGACATTTTTATTTTTTTTTTCAACTTCAGAGCCCTCTACGATACCATGAACCCTAGGCCAAAAATGTATATCTCCTTTTGTGTTTGGCCCATCGAGGTCTATAAGATAGCACCTTTGAAATTTTAAAATTCCGACATTTTTGATCCCATCCCCACCTAAAAAAAGTCTGGCCAAAGGGCGTCGGGAGAGAGGGACCAATACCAGAGGCAGGTAGACCCAAGTGAGTACTATATGGAAATAATACCAGCTTGATCAAAAAGTTTCCGGAAGAGACCACCAGGTGATGCTCTGAGTCAGCTGATTTGAGTTCTTTTTTTTGGCTAGGTTACTACATCTATCATTGACATTTCCATCAAATTTTTTCGTCATAGCTTGACATTTGTAAAAATTACGCCGTCTTGAGTACATCTACCTCTGCGCGTGTTTTCGATTTTTTACAGTTTTAAAAATGGAGTTGAATTTGCAACGAGTTTGCAATAACGAATACCATCCAACAGCCATTGAATTCACCCGATAGGGCTCCCTGCGATTTTTTTCTGTTCGATCGAGTCAAAAAAAAAACCTGCGGGGAACGCGTTTTAATAGCCGAAAGGAGGTAATGGAAAAATTGTAGACGGCTCTGATGGCTATACCAATAATAGAGTTCCAGAAATGTTTCGAGAGCTGGATCAAGCGCTGGCATAAGTGCGTTGCAGTCGCTGGAGAGTACTTTGAAGGGGACAATATCACTTTTGATGAATAAACTTGTATTTTGAATTTTCTGAATGAATTCCGGAAACTTTTTGATCAAGCTAGTATAATCTGAAACTCGCAAATTGTATTAACCCCTATACCTTAACCTCTCTGAAAACGCCAAAATCAGCTGTCACTATGAACCATTCTCAACAGCCGAAGCCATCTTTTGGAAAACGGACCTAATTTCTACTCCTAATAACTTTTATTTTAGAATAAGACGTGAATGACAGAATGATTCTGTCATTCACGTCTTATTCTAAATTAATATAAAGTTATACTAGTAATTATGTTTGGTAAAATGGACTGAAAATTTGCATAAAGAAACTTTACTTCATAATTTTATAAGATATTATAAAACAAAATTTACTAAATTAACTTATTGAGTTTTCAATTTCATTTATTAAAATTCTACAACTTATTTACATATGTATTTTTCGTCTGAGGATCCATTAAACTATCTCTTCTATGGATATAGTCGGCACGCTTCTATTTTGAGGATTTAGTACAGAGACAAACCACATCTACTTTCAACAATACAATTTTATCGAAGTGTCAGAAAATGTATAATCATGTTTCTCAAATTGAAAATGGATGTATTTGCGGTAGTGTATAGGCAATTTCGACAACTGAAAAAAAAATCGGCATAGTTTCTCTCAGGTTTCTCTCTGTACATGAATATCCTGTTCAGAGAGTGAGAGAGAGAGAGAAACCTGAGAGAGGACATGACGGCTCAAAATCTGTAATCGCAAAATGCTGCACTACTGCCCTCTGTCAAAGGATGTAAATGTGGATGTAAATGTCATGTTTCCTCTCTCAGATTTTTCTCTGATTATTATCTAGCGCCCCCAGCGGATTTCGGATAATATGAGGGTCACATAAAATCGAGTCCCATGGACCCAGTTGGCATCATGATAGTTGCACGACCATTAAAAAAGGATCATATCCTTTACAGAATCGCATACAAATTAAGCAGGTTTGAAGCACATGTCTAGTAATTCCTTCAATGTAACAATTTTAAGAATTTATTTTTTAAAATAATCGATTGAATTAAAAGAAATATTATTCGAAAGATATTTTTTATTAACAATGTCAATATTGTGTTCTATTAAATAACAGACGATTTTTATGAAAAGAAGTTTTAAAAGTAATGCTTTGAAGGAGAGTGTATCGTATTGCCCACTTCACCAATTGGTTAATTTAATCTCATTGGTGAAGCAGTAAGAAATTACTAGGAACAGAGCAATGTGAGTGATGTGTGCTAAACTTTGGCAAGTGCACCACTCCCCTTTGAAAGATGGATGAACATATCTACTTTGATTATAATTTAATGATCCATTTAAAACAAATAGGTAAATTTACTTCTGCACACTGGACGCGAAAACGCTTGCCGCGCGGCAAAATTTGATGCGGTAGCCAATAAGCTTACAGTTCCTAACGTGTTCATTGATTACCTCCTCTCGTTTCCACGTCCAGTGTGCAGAAGCCATAAAGGTTAAATGTATTAGGTGTTGGAATTAATTCGTAGCGTTTTTAGTGAAAGAATGTTATTTATTTCACATGAGCATTAAAAAATACATTAATGAAAGTACTTCCCATCACTTGTAAAACGCTACGAATTAATTCCAACACCTAATATTAAAATAGTTCTGAGATTTTATAACAGCGGATTCAACAGTTGAGTGAGCGCTCACTATTATTGGTGTATCCTTTTAAATCATCCAATCAGTATTTTAGATCTGAAAGAATATATTGGGTCATCTAAAAAGTATCCGCGATACTTTGTCACTAGATATATGACCATCAACACACATCTAGTGACAAAAAACCGCGGATACTTTTTAGATGACCCAATATATTCTATATAATATAGCCACGAGTGCTCACTCAATTGTTGAGTCCACTGTAGCCATTGAGCGCTTAGTGAGCGGTTGTATGCCGGTATTCATAGTCGGTTCTTTTAGGACCGTCTTAAGTAAAGTTTTAAGTCGCTAATGCGGCCGTCTGATTGATTCATGACATCTTAAGACTGTACTTAAAATGATTTTATTCATAAGATCCGATTACGGCCATAGTACTTTATTATTTTTCATGCATTTAATTTTAATTGGTCAATTTCTTAGGCTCTGTTTCACAACTCTCAATTAACTCTTAACGGAGGTTCAACTTATTAGCTACGTTCAGCAAAAAGAGTAATTTTGCAACCATTGTAAAATTCTTAAATATGATTAATATATATAGTTAAATTTATATAGTTAAATTTATATAGTTAAATTCAATGAAAAACTAAAGGCAAGATCAATTATATTAAAGAATTTTACAATTGCGAAACTACTTTTTCTGCAGAACGCAGCCATTATCTCTTTCCAATTCTAGAATTAGAAAGAGATGAAGAATAAGTTGAACCTTGATTAAGAGTTAACTATGGATTGTGGAACTGGGCCTTATGGTTTAAGCCATGATCAGATTGATGTATTGAAGATTGAGATTGAGATTAAGATTAACGTTCGACCAATGAGAATAAAACAGGTCGAGATTGAGATTGCAGATTGAAATGTAATGCTTCGTTTATTTTTCTAATCTTCACCCATGTGAAACAGTATAATCTATAATTATATTGTTTCACATGGGTTTCGACTTTCTATGAGAAGCAACTCCCCCTCCCTCCCTCTTTCTCATCTCTCTGCAAATGGGGCGCGTTACGTCTTCTATAATTGTACAGGGTGGGCCATCTATTGGTACGTTTTTGAATTTCGTCGTATGGCAACACCGAACGAGCTACAGACCCGAAATTTTGACAGTTTATTAGTCATACCGCGGCACGAAACAACATGTTTTCTCTTGAAGAGCGTTTTGAAATTTTAAAAACTTATTTTCAAAGTCAGTGCTGTGTCGCCGAAACTGTACGAATTTTGAAAAGAAATATGGGTCGTGATAGAGCACCCACCGAAGGAGCTATACGCAAATTGGTGAGGAAAGTTCGTGAGAAAGGGATGTTAGTGGATGACAGAAGTGGTCCCAGAGCTCGGACAGTGCGCACACCCGAGAATATTGAGGCTGTGGCCCAAAGTGTGAGACAGAATCCGACGACTTCAACTCGACGCCGATCGCAACAACTGAGCATTAGTCGCACCAGCCTGAGGAGAATACTGCACAAAGACCTCGGATTATTCGCCTACAAGATCCAGATGACTCAGGAGTTGAAAGCAAATGACCATCCGCTTCGATATCAGTTTGCTGTGTGGGCTATAGACCAGCTCAATAATGACGTCGATTTTGGTCGAAAAATCATCTTTTCGGACGAAGCTCATTTCCATCTCGGCGGATATGTGAACAAGCAAAATTGCCGGATTTGGGGCTCGGAACAACCACACACAATCGTAGAGAGACCAATGCATCCTCCAAGAGTCACAGTTTGGTGTGGATTTTGGAGTGGTGGCATAATTGGCCCATTTTTCTTCGAAAATGATGCTGGAAACGCCGTTACCGTCAATGGCGAACGCTACAGAGCCATGTTGACCAACTTTTTATGGCCTCAAATCGACACTATGAATGTGGACGACCTTTGGTTTCAACAAGATGGCGCCACATGCCATACAAGCCGACTTACCATCGACCTTCTGCGCACCAAGTTCAACAACCGCATAATCAGCCGTTCAGGAGATGTCAATTGGCCTGCGCGTAGCTGCGATTTGACACCGCTGGACTTTTTCCTATGGGGTGCCGTTAAAGACCGATGTTATGCGGATAATCCAGAGACAATTCCAGCTTTGAAAAACAATATTACGACTGTTTTGAGTGAAATTGGCGCCGAGGTAGTCCAAAATGTCATTAATAATTGGGGTGACCGAATGGCATACTATAAGGCCAGTAGAGGGAGCCACATGAACGAAATCGTTTTTCATTCTTGACGCGGATACTTTTAGCTTCACAACAAAAAAAAAATTAATAAAAAATATCAATGTATGCTCATTTGATCGCATTTTTAAAAACGTACCAATAGATGGCCCACCCTGTAGTTGTTAAAGTTAGAAAATCTGTCGTGTAGACAGTGGGATGTATAGACTAATGTTTATTTTTGTTCGGCGTAGCCGCCCCGAACAAAAAGAATAACATATTTTACCTGCTTGGGGACTAACTATCTAGAAATTAGATAGTTAGGCAATCTAGACAGTAAAAAGACCGCTCTAAAGACTATTCTAACATCCCATTGTTTTCATGGGATAGAAATATTTCCAAGCGGACACTGTCTACGCTGCAACTTCTAGGCGGTTAGACCCCAAGCGGATAGAATATGTAATTTTTTTTTCATCTGGGATGACGTACCGTCCTGAACTGATAAGTACTAGTCTATACGCCTGACTGTCTACATGACAAATTTTCTAACCTCAACAACAATACAATTATAGAAGTCGTGCGTTCCTTTGTAAGGGGGAGGGAAGATGAGTGTCGCTTCGCGTAAAAAGTCGAAACCCATGAAACAATTTAATTATAAATTTTGTCTCTGTGACAGATTTCCTAACCTCAATAGCTATCGACTTTAACGCTTAATATCTCGGCTCACAGGACAGAGCGATGCATTTTTTTGCAGATTCTTTCGTTTTATGCAAAAACGCGTTGACTAAGCTTAATTTCATCAAAATCAGCAAGCAGAACACAACTCTTGAGTATTAAGGCTTAAACACAACTGGCACAGGCAACAGGGAATAACGAGCCGTCCAATCAGAGCTCTGGTGCGTAAGTTTGATATTATATCTCAAAGATCTGATTGGACAGCTCGTTATTCCCTGTTCTTTGTGCCTATTGTGTTTAAACTTTTATCTCAATTTTTATCACGTTACCTATTTTGTTGCCGAAAACGAGCATCGAGCATTAGCATGAAAAGGCCTTTAAAGCTTAAGACACTTATTGTAGATCCGAACTAACAGACCTGAATCTTACATAAAAAGCGATGAATTGATTGGCTACTGCGTAGGAGCAAGTGATAGGTTATGTGACTGTTTTCCTATTTTTTCGAATCAAGTAAATCAATAAGTTAGAACCAATCCCATTCGATTGCTGTTGATCTGCTCAGAGTGCTCAGTGAACATTAGGTGGTAGTACTAGATATATTCGCTTTTGCGGTTCCCGCGAAGTTTCGCATAACCTCTTTTCTTCGCTTTTCGCGAGTGTTCCACACCCCTATCGCTTAGGTTAGCGACATATATCATTGTTAACATCTACTCGACGATTGCCAAAACCTGACGCGTAATAAAAACGTACCTATCTCTTACTGAATAATGAAAACTTTAGATAACGAAGAGATTTGTAGATTTGTGTGTGATTTGGCAGTTTGTTCTTATTAGCGACGTGTACTAAGTGTCGTACGAATCCCTTTGTGAATGCACGCGAAGAGAACGAACGATGAATACAACTGCGAGATTCGCGCGAATGTTGTGATTGGCGCGAAAATTGCAAAAAATTGACGGACACAATAAATTTTTTGTTGTCTCATAGATTTTACGTTACTCCCTTGAAAGAAAAATAAGATAGATGAGACAGATTAATCTTACATGATCCGCAAGTTCACGTCTGTGTTAAGTGATAATCTCACGTAGTGTAGTGTTCATTCTTCAAAATACTTTTAAACGGCCAACCACCAAATGTCAAAGAACAAACTCAACTTAACATTACCACCTGGCTCAATAGAACCGGTACCAGAAGCATCTCCTTCACCGCCGGTTCCGCCTGCATATCCGGAACCTCCGGAAATGCCTGAGTAAGTCCGGAAACAAGGATGTTTTATTATTTTTATGAAATATTATTTTCATGTAATAATGTGTGTGTGTGTGTGTGTGTATTTACACACGTTATACATTCTTAATATATATGTAGTTTAAGCTGTTTATATATACATGTATATTAACAATTTAACATTCAGCAGAGAAAACTAATCAATTAATGCTTGTGATGATTCTTCAATATAATTGATGCCTACATTTAGATCCAGTAAAGAACTAAAGGCAAGAACTAATATTAAAGAATTAGTTAGCACTAACTGATTAGTTTTTTTTGCTGAACGTAGCCAATATATCATATTGTATATATTATCAGTGTACAATGTTCCTATCTTACTACAGAACTTTAATGTAAAAATTACCTAGTTTATAAATACTTATAAGTTTACAATAAATCGATAGTTGGAAATTTTAAATCTTAATCTAAACAGGTGACTATAACTTTACATTTACAATTTGTTAGTTGTACAGCGAATCGTTTAGCATTTCAGCTAATGAAAAAGAATAAAATCGAATTTGGTCAGTCTTAAGAAAATTGGTGATCTTATGTCCATTTCCACTAATGTAGATTAACTTTAATCTCGGTTCAACTTATTCTCCATCTTTTCCTAATCTTTAGAATTAGAAAAAGATGAGAGTAAGTTGAACCGAGATTAAAGTTAATCTACATTGATGGAAACGAGCATTAGTCATATAAGTTGGTTATTCATCGATTCACTGATAAAGCTAATTCTACAATGAGTTGGTAGTCAGTAGTCCTAAGTCGTATCGGTGAATCGGTGAAATTGGCCACAGCCAACTTGACAAAACAACTAAGACTATCGATTTTCTTAAGATTGAGCAAATTCGATTTTATTTGATTTTATTCCATTAGACGAACTAAATGACTCGCTGTACAACTAACAACTAGTAGATGCGAAAAATCTAGTTACCTACTTAGGTTAAAACTTAAGATTTTTAATTACCGACTCATTGTAGAATCAGCATAAAATTTAGGACTAGCAATTGTTGCCTCATTATAGAATCAGCTTTATACGATTTTAAACAAGTGTACTTTATGCTGTAAAACATCTATGACTTGAAGATCTCAACCTTAATTCATTTCTGATTATTTGAAATAATTGCGAAATTTTCATAAACTAATTCTTATGAGCTTATTTGAGTTTGAAAGATTTCTGTCTTTTTGAAATTATTATCTGGAACTTTATCATCATATAAATCTAATACTATATTTTTTGCAGCGGCATGAGGGACACATTGAATATTGATACTCTTCAAGCAAGATTAGAAGATCTAGAAATGGACGAGGAACAAAAGAAACGACTAGAGAGCTTTCTCGGACAAAAAGAAAAAGTTGGAGAACTATGCGGCGAGGATTTTGAAAAGTTAGGTGAATTAGGTTCGGGTAATGGTGGCGTTGTTACAAAAGTCAAACATAAAAAATATGGTCTTATAATGGCAATGAAGGTAAATGATCGTATACTTAATCATTATATATGTATTCATAGGCGCATTTAGAATGTCTATTCTATACTCACTGGTATTTTTGTCTCAAATTTTTCAGCAAATACGCTTGGAAGTGAAGCCACCTATCAAGAAGCAAATAATTAGAGAATTAAAAGTCCTTCATGAATGTAACTTTGCACATATAGTTGGATTTTATGG
The DNA here is from genome assembly GCF_024713525.1 of Acromyrmex echinatior. Classification (NCBI taxonomy): domain Eukaryota; kingdom Metazoa; phylum Arthropoda; class Insecta; order Hymenoptera; family Formicidae; genus Acromyrmex; species Acromyrmex echinatior. Next base: position 33,278 of record NC_141867.1, read on the forward strand.
CGCTTTTTGCAGGTAAACTTTTCAGAAATGTTTACATTTTAAGAAGATTGTTCCTTGAGACACATGTGCTTACATGCATGTATAATATTGCACGCACGCGCGCGCTCGCCCACAAAGCGCTCTTGTATAGATAAGGTGGACTAAACTATGTTGAAATGTTATCTACCATTTTGCAATTTTCGCAATGGTTAATGAAATATTGATTTTTTTTCCATAATATTATAGAAATCTTCGAAGACGAATTCAAATCACTATCAAAATGTCACTTTTATTGATGTTTTATTGATGCTTGATATCAAATTTGCAGTATTATTTCTAACAGCAATACTTATGACCTTCGACTAGACACATACACACACACACACACACATATACATACATACATGCATAAATATATATATATATATATATATATATGTACTTATTTAACCTTTAAGTAGATATACGAATTGATTGGGCATTCCAGGCAGTTTTTCTTAAATATTTCATATTTTTCGATTGGCAACAGAGCTCACCAATTTAGTATCTTCCTTATCGAATACTTGACAGATTGAAGTGGTAGTAGTTCGTCGATATAATTTATATAACATTAATAAAGCGTTAAACATGCGCTGAAGATGTGTGAATACCTCACACACCTACAAAAATTCAAAGGTTAATAAAATGTTCAATAGAATCAATAAAACATCAATAAAAGTGACATTTCGATAGTGATTTGAATTCGTCTTGAAAATCCATGTAATATTATAGAACAAAAAAAATGGTATGATGCTATTTACAAAATTTAAGATGACTTTGATTTGTTAATGAAAAAAATTTTGTTTCAATTTTTTTGTCGCGTGTCATAGTCTGTATAAAATAGATGAATATTCATCTTTCAACTTTTTTTTAACTGTCGAAAGAGTTTGAAAAGTCGTGCGTTATACTGAACACCCTGTATACATATGTATGCGTGCGCGTGCGTGTATATACATATATACAGGTTGTCTTTGCATACAGTGCAAAATTGCTACAGCGGGTATTATATATGTGTACTATCTCTTTCAGTGGAGGAGAAATTTGTATATGTATGGAATATATGGATGGTGGATCATTAGACCTAATAATGAAAAAAGCGGGACGAATTCCAGAATCCATGATAAGTACAATCACATGTGCTGTAAGTCAGTTTTATTATTGATATAAATAAAGAGAAAAAGAGAAAAATGGGATCTCGCAGTTAGAATAAATTCTATCGTGATAACTTTTTTTCTAATTAATAAAAAAATAAATTGTAATAATGAATATAACAGTCGATCTCTGATCGACTAATCGTAATAACGCCTGAAACGTGAGATATCCGTAGAGAGGGGAGGGGGAGGGGAGGGAGAGAGAGAGAGAGAGAGAGAGAGAGAGAGAGAGAGAGAGAAAGATCTGTAACGAATCGTTGCGAATAATACATGTTACTATCCATAAAGCAGAAACGTCCGAAATACATATCAGGTAGATGTCACCTAAAGATATCATATCCTAAATATATCTCTATGATGTATTTTGAACACATCTATTGTGTGGGTTGGTAGATGGTTTTCTGCGCGCTTTCTTCTAACCATCCTCTCTCTCTGTGGAAGAAAAAATGGTAGTGCTTTCAATAGTACGTTTCTCTTTCCATAATTCCTCTTGGAAAGAGACGAATACATAAACGTCTCAATTCGTCGTAGATCCAAAGAAATGCACCGAGCGGCAAACTAGGCCAATACCAGTAAGCCATCAGTGGCATAGTCTTCAGTACGTATTCCGTACCTGGGACATAGAGCAAGAGCCCTGTTAGAATAATTTCGAAAACGAAGGAAAAATTGACAAACCAGTTGCTCATTCCTTGTTGAAAGATAGAATTGCGCCTGGTCTTACACATGACCAGATCTACCATTTGCGTTATGACAATGGAAAGAAAATATCCGCTTTGCGCCTCCATCAATAGATTCATTCTGTTTTTGTAGGTCCACGTTTGGCCCCAGGAATCTTGTAGATCATTTATGGATGGGTTCTCCCATTCTATTCGTAAACCCAACAAACGATCGGGCATAAAGCCGTTCATCATAAGCACCATGAAGTAAGTGTAAAATCCAGCGAACGCCTGCGTCATTCCTATCTGGCCATAGGTGATGGATATCAAACGTTTGTTCACCAGCTTGTCGTACTGAGGGTTTCTCGGTGCCCGGCGCATTATATCGGACTCGGCTTTCTCATAGGCCAGAGCAATCGCAGGCACGACGTCAGTGCCGACGTCTATGCAGATGACCAGTTCAATGACCAACGGTAGAGGAATCGAGAATAATAGGCCGCTCAACATGGGCAACATCTCCGGCACGCTTGACGTTAACGTATACGCAATCGACTTCTTCAAATTGTCGAATATCAGTCGGCCCTCCTCGACGCCGGTCACAATCGACGCAAAGTTATCGTCCATGAGTATCATATCTGCAGCGTTCTTGGCAACGTCGGAGCCCGCGATCCCCATCGCTACTCCTATGTCGGCTTTCCGCAATGCCGGCGAATCGTTGACACCGTCGCCGGTGACCGCGACGATCTCTCCCAGCCGTTGGCAACTCTCGACAATCAACAGCTTTTGCTGCGGCGACGTCCTCGCGAACACGATTTCCTCGTAACGGCGTACAATGTTGTCCAACTCGCTTACATCCATGTTCCTCAATTCGGCACCGGTAATTACAATCGCGCCAACATCGACCACTTCAAAATCAGTCACTTGCGTGTAAGACTTGTTCTGCGCGAGAATCGCACGTTCGTAATGAGTTTCGTGACCTTCGCTTATAATACCCACTTTCTTGGCAATTGCCATCGCCGTCACCGGATGATCACCCGTCACCATGATCACCTTTATACCGGCGGTACGGCACTTGTGTACCGCCTCGGTCACGCCAGGCCTTGGAGGATCCTGCAGACTTATCAGCCCCACGAATCTATATCCCTTGACGGGAAAGTTGTAGGACGCGGGCGAATCGGTGTCGAATTTATAATTTGGCCCGTACACACTGCTGGGCAGATGCAGATCGCAGTACGCTAGAACTCGCTCGCCAAGATAACCCAGTTCGGTGCAGGCACGGCGAGATATCGCGTGATCGTTGGCGGTCATCTCTTTCGTTTCCCCGGTCGCCGTCAGTATCCTTGTACAATTTTCCATAATCACCTCTGGTGCCCCTTTCAATATCATGGTATAACCGTCGGTATCTCGGTGTATCGACATTTGATACTTGGTCATGGAACTGAAAGGAATCTCGGCAACTTTCGGATGTGCCTCGCGATACCTCTGCGTAGGATGAATATGCTCGCAGAACTTTAGAATACCGGTCTCAGATGCGTCACCGATAATCTCGCGCTCCTCGATCGGTGCCAGCATGAAGGACTCGGCGATGAATTCGGCACGCAAACAGAGAGTGGCAGCTCGTAACATTACGTCAAAATCTGGCTTCTCTAACAGCAAATCCCTCTCGACGCCGATTCTCTGGCCCGGTGGAAAGTTATATCTGGTGTGACCGAACCACAAATTAGACACGGACATCTTGTTCTGGGTGAGCGTGCCCGTCTTGTCGGAACAGATCGCCGACGTCGAGCCTAGAGTCTCGACCGCCTCCAGGTTCTTCACCAAGCAATTCTTGCTCGCCATTTTCTGAGCGGTCAGTGTCAAAACTGTCGTCACGGTCACCAGCAGTACTTCGGGTACGTTGGCGATAACTATGCCGAGTAGATAGGTGAACGCTCGTACGAGACTTGGCTCGATCAACAGTGACAGAGCGAAGAACGTCAAGCCGCATATAATGGCCACAATAGTGATAATTTCGACGAAATGCCTAATCTCCTTGGCGATTGGCGTCTCGGTTTTGACAAGCTGCGACGTGAGACCAGCCAGACGGCCTATCATAGTACGGTCACCCGTGGCGATCACGATCCCTTTGCCTTCACCCGCGACAGCGAATGACGTGGAAAAGGCTACATTGGAGGACTCAAGAGGATTTCGGTCGGTCGGATAATCGGTACGCACCACCGGCTCGCTCTCGCCAGTTATGCTCGAGTTCTCGACTCTAAGCCCACGGCACTCGATTATTCTGATGTCAGCTGGTATCTTATCGCCCATGCGTATCTCTATCAAGTCGCCCAAGACCAGCTCTTCCGTACCCAGGCGCAGTTTTGCATCATCGCGTATTACAGTAGCGAAAGTGGGCACCATCTTTTTGAAGGACTCCATCACTTTAATATTTTTGCTCTCTTGTATGTACGCAAACACCCCCGAGGTGATGCATATCATAACGATGATTATTCCTAGCCACGCGATACCGACGTCCTCCTCGTGCGTGACATAAGTGACTATGTACAGGATGAAACATAGAAGCGCGCAAACCCAGAGTAACGCCGCGAATCCATGGAACATGCATTTAAAGAATTTGATGTATTCTGGCGTGACCTTAGGCGGTGACAAGGCGTTTGGTCCATCTCGTTCCATGATTTTGCATGCCTGCTCCTTTGTCAGGCCCGTTTCCGCGTTTGTGCCCAGCTTCTCGCACAGAAGCTCCAATTTTATCAAGTGATCAACGGTCTCCAATTCCTGATGCAGTTCTCGTATCTCCTCCTCGGTCAGCTTCTTCTTATGTAAGTGTATGGAGGAACGAATCGGTTGATGCATCATGATCATTTGTTACCTCTTCAAACTGCCCTGCACTTTTTAACATGACAAACATTTTTAATATCGAAATTTTGTAAATTGTTTTAATACGATTGACGCAAAAAAAGAAACACGTACCTCTCTTCCTCTCTTTCTTTTCGCTTCGTATACTTCATTCGTCGTTTGTTTATGTGTTAATATATGTCATTGCAAACTTTTGTTTTTCCTTTACTTTTAGGTTCTGAAAGGTTTAACTTATTTACGAGATAAGCACGCCATAATGCACCGGGATGTAAAACCAAGCAACATCTTGGTGAACAGCGCGGGTGAAATCAAGCTCTGCGATTTTGGCGTTTCTGGACAACTGATCGATTCAATGGCTCATTCGTTCGTCGGTACACGAAGTTATATGTCGGTAAGCTTGGCGTGGATTATACGCTCGTGATATTTTACGCGTGCCAATATGCCCCGAGCGTGTCTTATATCGAGCGTTTTCAGCCAGAAAGACTCCAAGGATCACATTACTCAGTGCAAAGCGACATTTGGTCGCTCGGTGTGTCACTCGTGGAAATGGCGATTGGGATGTATCCTATTCCACCGCCAGATGATAGGCTTTTAGCTTCTATATTTGGTTCGGAATGGATACAACACGCTGGGGAGAATCCGGCAACAATCAGCGAATCCTCCACGCCGCCTCCACGACCACCGACGAGACGTTGTCAGTACTTGCATGAGCGTTCATTCGTTTATTCGCATTCTTGCATGTTTTTTTCATGAAGAAAAGTTTTGTTCCTAAATATCAATCGACTTGATTTTTTATCATCATAGGCACGCACACTCCTAAGCCATTAGCGGTATTCGAACTGTTGGAATTGATAGTCAACGAACCACCACCAAGACTGCCATCCGGATTATTCAGCAATGCTTTCATAGATTTTATTGATCGGTGTTTAAAAAGGAACCCAAATGATAGAGCAGATTTGAAAACGTTAACGGTATGTTTCGCTCGCGAATAAACAGTGATAGTTTGAACAGAAAGGGAAACGGAAAAATTATGTTTTCCAATGGTGTGTTTCAGAATCACGAATGGATAAGGAAAGCTGAATCGGAAAACGTAGATCTCGCTGGATGGGTATGTCGTACTATGGACCTAGAGCCGTCTACGCCAACGCACTTATCGACCGTGCAATCCTGAATAAATGTAACTCTTACATACTTGACTACGTATATTCGCGTTCAGTACTCCTAAGTTACGCCTTGGTTCAGCTAGGTTTTCATTCGATCAAACAGTGGCGTATATATCTCTCTTTTATATCCCTCCCCTAGCAATATCTTTTTACAAAATTAATACAATAAGGAATAAAAAGCTTTTGAGAGTCAATGCTGGATGTTATTGCAATTATGTTTTATTATACGTATACAATAATTGAAATAGACGTTTCGACGACTCACTTGTCATGGATCTAAATTCGGATTTATAGTCATGATAAGCGAGTTTTCAACATCGCATGATATGCCAGTACTCAAAACAGCTATTAAATTTGGTAATTTAATGGATATTGATATATGGATGCGAATTGACTTATCCAGATACACATTATTCACAATTCAAATTACGATAAATAAATATTCTTATCATTAATGTTATATTTACTGAAGAAGATCCAAACCAAGGATCGAAACGTCTATTTCAATTATTATATACGTACAGTAAAACGTTAATTGCCATAACATTCAGCATTGGCTCTCAAAGGCTTTTTAATCCTTATTGATTTAATTCATTAGAGCCTATATAGAATTTTTATAGTTTAAAATTAATATATCTACGTTTTTGATAGGTGCGTCAAGTTCGTTGATCGTATCAAATGAACATCGTATCTCTATTGACTGTTGAACGTTATGTTACGACTGTTACGCAAATGATTACACAGATAGATTTTACTTATGAAAACAGTCATAAGGAATTCGGTTAATATCCCATTGTTATGCATCTTTGTCACTTTCTTGGTTTTTACAGGGAGAAATGACTACATTGTAATACATGTAATAATTCATCAAGTATCACCGTGATTTACAGGTAAAACACTTGTCTTGCGGACTGGATATGTCATATTTTGCTCAGACTTTGCAAATTTACACGCAGCACGCCACTGTGCTAAATATTAATTTCATTCATAAGATTCACTTTACGTGTTCGTCTTATGCTTCTGTTAAGAGTATGTAAGATGACAAATTGCAATATAAGTTTATTATTAGATTCATGGGCAAATTGTGTTCCCCGTGATATGATATTAGGATGCGCGAATGAGCATTAAACCTACGAACGTCGTTTGAGAAAATTAATTAGATCGAGAATTACTTGTATAAGATTTGTACCTGACATCCATAGAAATGTTATTTACACGATCAAAAATTTCATCTTTAATCATGTTAAACCATTGTTTTTGTATCAATGCATAACTTTGATTAAACACGGTTGCCGTCTTATTTTCAATCACGCGCGTTAACACGTACGAATTAACACATGTCTTTAATTTTAATTGCACGCGCGCGCACATCACATACACGCGCGCACGCACGCACACAACACACACACACACACACAGAGAGAGAGAGAGAGAGAGAGAGAGAGAGAGAGAGAGAGAGAGAGAGAGAGAGAGAGAGAGCCATAGAAATACAAAACGCGCTTTTTACTATATAGTATAGTAATAGTAATCATTTTCAAAAAAGGCAATTTAGAAAGAATATTTTGATAATATAATTAAAGTCTTTAAAATTAATTCGCTTTCGATTATAAAAAGTCTTGCGAATTTATTAACATTAATGTATAAACTTACATTTAATAGACTATTATGTATTTAAGATGTAAAAGACCAACTCTATCATCGCATAATCAATCCTTCAATGGCGAACATACAAAGTAAAAAAAAAACTTGTCTCATTTTCACATAATTGTAATTTACATTACGAATAATGAAATATTCATAACATGGTTTGAGCTATTTATATACTCGATAGAATTTAGAATATTACGTTATGAATTCTTTCGCTGCAAAATATATGTGCATACAGTGAGTGATATTCTCGATTCCTTCCTAGTGCTAAATGTGCGATAAAGACTGGATTTATTGTCGGTATTTCACATTAATTTAAAAATATAAAATGCATGATAGTAGTAGAGTGAAGTATCTCACATTATTATTTATTAATGAATAATAAAAATGAAAAACATATGTATACATATGTATATGTCTGTTTTTTTTCATTGCTATTATCCATCGACAATTCATTCAAATGTGTGTGTGTGTGCGCGTGTACACGCACATAAGTATACATAATCCAACAAAAAAATTGATCTTTTGTATGACCAATTGCATGTCAAATCTTATTGTGCAATTTTTATGAAAAATGTCTTGTCATTTTACGGCAAGTTGATTAATGGTCAACTTAAAATTTATGAATATTTGAAAAATTAAATTAAAATGACAATTGAATTTCTCTTCATTTCAGTATTGTCTTATTATCACTTGTATGCGTCATTATATGTAAATTACTGTAATTTTCCGCAATTTAAACAGACATTCAATTATGCAATGCTTATTTAACTGTTATATTAATATTTGTATAAAAGTTAACAGACTGGACTATTTCACACAGAGAATGTATACTAATAGATAAATGTGCAATAGGATCATTGTGAGGAAACACGAATAGATTGCGAATATGTTAAATCATGATATTAGATGCATTTCGTTTCACGCATGATGCCCATGATATATCATTTTATCGACCTTGTTCTTCATTGAATATTAAAGAAAGATAAAATGAGACATCATACATGAAACGGAACGCACTCATTACGATTTGTCATTCGTTGAAATTGTCTTGTGCAGAATATATTATATTTTGTAGATATAATCTACAAGTTAGTCTCATATTACATGTAATAACTGTCTCAGAGTTGGATAAAAAAATCCGGATAAAATATTACGAGTATTATATTGTAATACTTGTGTGCCGTGTGAGATACTTCTCCGTGTGTGTATGTGTATCGGCAAGAGCGTAAGACGCTCAAGAATTAAAATCATGTTACGTTTATATCGCGATTAATACAATAATATATAATAGTAAGAATATAATATAATATTATATATATATATATATATATATATATATATATATATAAAAGGCATATAATGCATATATTGTTGTAAAATGGTTTCTATTATCTATCATAGAGGAAGACAATATACACGATTAAAAATTATCCATGAAAAGATCGTGTCGTAAAGTGTATGGGAATGCCAATATAATTTAGCAATTTTATCAAGCGATGATTCATAATTTTGCGCAAAGTTCGTAATTCCTAGCACTTATTAAAATATGTGCACATTCCTTGTTGCATATACATATGTGCATAATAATTGCAGTTGTATTGATTCATTGTCTAAACGTTAATTATAAATACAATAAAATCATCGATGTTGTAATTCAATATTCGGTATCTGAAAACCCAAGTGCACAATTATATATAATAATGATAGAGTGAGGAGAGTAAGGAGACTGAGGAAAATAAAATGTTCTCTAGGAAAAGTCAGATATGCAGGTATGTATCAATTTATAATAGATAAAATTTATGTTTGCTGAACTTTATTTTATTGCACTGTATATTATCGCGTAATATAACAAACTTAGTATAATATATGTACATTATGCGCGTGTGTGTGTATGTGTGTAAATGTTATTGCACTTTATTATCGCATAATATAATGAAATTTAAAAAAAAGTGTAGGGGTGTGTGTGTGTGTGTGTGTGTGTGTGTGTGTGTGTGTGTACACATCGTAGATATTGTATATTCATAAATTTGGTTGTAGCGTTATATATTCATGGGAATAAGTATATATAAAGTCAATCATTATTATTAACAAGACAAAATCTTATGTCTACAATAACTGTAAGTATAATTGTAAGTGGTTGTAGAAGACTGACCAATCAAATCGAATGTGAGAATATTCGACTGCAATTAATCAATTCTTACAATTATAATTATAGCTACGCTTACAGCATTAAGCCTATTCTACAATAGTCGTAAGCATAGTTGTAGATGGCTGTAGTTGCAAGAATTGACCAATCAAATATGAGGAGAATATTCGACTGTGATTGGTCAATTCTTACAATTACGCTTACGACTATTGTGAAACAAGCATTATACCTATTCTACAATAGCCGTAAACATAATTGCAAGTGTGGTTATAGTTGTAAGAATTAACTAATCACAGTCAAAAATAGTGAAAACAATATGTGACTGTGATTGGTCAATTTTTACAATTACAATCACTTATAACAATGCTTACGCAATTATAAAATAGGCATTAAAAATCTCAATGATAAACGCTAAAGCCGGCGGGACACGATACTTGTTTCCCTACTGGATTACATTCTTGACACCATATTGGCTGCAATGCACTGTCAACTGATCTAGGTAGCAATCCATTGTAGAAAAAATCGGTTAGAATCATAGAAAATTATGAGAAATACAGATATTCTTAAGAATCCGAATCGATATACAACTAATGACCTAATTCGTCAGATGACCATATTCACTGTAATCATTTTCTGAATATTCCGTCTATTCGGAATATTCTGTATAATCGGAATATTCCGTATAATCTGAATCTTCATCATGCCAAGATTCCAGATCGTCCACAAGATACATAGTAGACACACTGCTAAGATCAGACAAATCAACATTAACTATATGCAATAGCGGAGGTAGTCTCTCTAAACCAAAGAGGTCGAAAATTGCTGTTCCCCCAATTATCATCTTCAACATTACATTATTAGTTCGACTGCTACAAACATCTTTAGCAACCTCGAGGGTAGAGTCCTTGATATATCTACATCCAGAGAGATCTAACAATTTTAACTGGGGCGAGGACTTTATGAGCATTGTTATGCCCCGATCGCTAAAGGGACATCTTCGACACTCCAATTCTTTCAATCCACACATATTTTTTAAACCTTCGTCAGTAACTTGATGTATATAACTGACGACCAATTTTTCTAGCTTTATTAATGTAGCAATAGCCGCTAATCCGGCATCGCTCACGTTACAGCAACCTGTTGGATGTGTAAGATATAATTGAAAAATGATAAATATAAAAAACACACGCGCGCGCGCGCGCAATTTACCTGTAATGTCTACGTTGATAAGCTGTTGACAATGTTGTACTAAATCAGCAAGGAAATCGTCCGATACTTTAGGATTATACGTGATTTTTAAATCATGCAGATTGACAAGGTGGACTAAATATAACATGTCCGCTGTTTGTGTGGAGGGAAAGTTTCCATTAAGCTCCAATATTCTAAGATTTTTACAATGTTGACTGATAATTTCCAACGTATGTTTAGCTATGCCGACACATTCGTTTATTGCAAGATGTGTCAAATTTTCAAGTTTCCTCAGAGCCTGCACGTAATGATGTCAATTGAGTGCTAACTCAATACTGTAACCGTTCACTGGTCGCTTAGAGAACTAGTCAGCTCATATATCAAGGCATATGTTCGTCATGTTTGGTCCGCACGCACGCATACACGCGTGTGAACAGTTGCAGTACTGAATTAACTGTGACACATGCAGGGAATGGAAGTAATTTATTTATAACGAAGTTACAGTTACAAGTTACTTTTTTTGATAGCTTACTGATAACTATTATTCTTTTTTAGTAATTATAATGGTAACGAATTTTACAGTTATTTTTTGTATTTTGAACCTGATATATTTGATGACATAATTTTACTCAATCTTTAGTCTTTAGATATAGTGTTCATAATTTGTTCTAATTTCAAGACCCTTTTAATGTCTTAAAATATAAATATGCCTCTGTGATTAGTTCATTTATTATTAAATTTAAGATAACTTATTGTTTTTTAAAAGAGAAAGAGTTTTTTCATCCAAACTTGATTTTTGCATAATATGTAAGATTAAATCTACATATATTGGGTCATCTAAAAAGTATCCGCGGTTTTTGTCACTAGATGGTGTTGACTATCAATATCATCTAGTGACAAAAAACCGCGGATACTTTTTAGATGACCCAATATATCAAATATTGCAAATTGTGCGCCAATTAAATTTCCTATCTTAAAAAACAATCCTAATTAAAACTGAAATAGTAATATGACAAATTAAATTTACAAGTAATTTAATGATATATTTAAGTTGAGTGATAAGCATCTTAAAGTATTATGAAAAATTTATTGTGAAAAATATCAGCCGAATAACGTTTCAAGATTGAAAATTTAATTGGATAGATTGATATAGATAGATTGGTGTATAGATATTGCAGAATTGAAGATACATATTGTATATTCATTCAAATATTAAGACTTGACTTTTTCGTGACGATAAATGACTTGCTACGTTAAAGCTTTATTTTTATTCCTTAAAAAGGATAATGATTTTGTAATCCTAGGTATTTCAGAATTACGAAATTGTTTAAAAAAAAAATTAAAAGATAAAGTTAATGTCATTGTTATATATTGTTTTTATCAACATTTGAAGAAAAAATATTACAAAGTATATTTTTGAGACTGATTGTATTTTAGTACTTATTTTTAAATTGATTTTAAAACAAGTAACAAATAATTACGTTTTAAATAATGGTTTTAATTAAATAACTGTAACAAGCTATTTTTTAAAATCAGTAATTAGTAACGATAACTTGTTACTTTTGAAAAGTAACTTTCCATTCTCTGATCACATGTATCTTATTGTGATTAATTAGCGAAAAAGAATTGATTTACCATTGAAAGATGATTGTCCTGAAGATAGTCGCAGCGGTCTAATATAATTGTATGCATAGTTTGCTCTGGCAAACATAATAAGGATTTACCCAAAATATTATTTCTGGTTATCACAAGACACTCCAAGTTTTGATTTAGCTTAAAGAGATACTTTAATTCATTATCACAACTGTAGGTGGATGGTCCTAAACAAAATTTGATTATGTTTCTACAGTTATTTGCTAATGTACGTATACCTGATGCACAAACTGTTAATGCAGTAATATTGATACACGTAAGATTAGGACAAAATTTTCCGATAATAGTCAATGTGCTTTGACTTAAATAATGAAGTGGCTCATCTAGATCTATTCGCGTTAAAAATCTGCCACATTTTAGCAATATTTTACGAAGTAAAGCTGTGTGAATCATATGGGTGTGTGAGAAACCCCATGTAGAAGGTGAGAGATCCAATGTTTTTATCATATGCCATGAATCTTGGCTTAAATCTCTCCAGCGTTTGCAAACTGTAAATATAATGATGAAACAATATACAAAAAGTCCATCTTCTAGTACAGAGAAGTAAACCAATACAAATCTGTCTCACAGAAATATAAAATCTTTAAAATGCTTATGCTTAAACTCACCTATCTCTATACGAACTCTGTCTACTATTGGCAAAAATAGGAAGATATGTCTTAAGCAATCGTCATTCAGCATATGGATGGATACATTTTCAGTATCATTTTGCAGATACTTGTGAACATACTGTTCCTTTCTTTCAGAAATTTTGTTCAACTCTTTTCCTACATTATACAATCTCTGTTCCATACTGTCAGGTTGATGCCAAGAATCTGCAGCCATCACTCTTAAATCTCTATTATGCAATCTTATTCGTTTCCTACTTCCATCTTGCATCGCTCTACAAACAATTGGTTACAAACCACCATTGTTTGTAAGTAATTTGCTAGTACAGCCTCCTTGAAACTTACGTTATTGCATCTGCCACTTTGGTAAACGTGACGAACGCATAGTTGCTTTTCCCATGGTTTCTACGTAAATAGCAACTCTCAACATTTCCATACATAGAAAAATAATCACGTAAATCCTTGAAAGTTGTCTGGAATAAATTCGTCAGACAAATCAAACAAATACAGTATAATTGTATTAGCGGATTGTTAAAATGTTAAGATTACTGTATTAATTGTAATAATCATCTATAATATACTCTTTGTTTCCTGTTGCTTTTTATCACTTTTTATTTCTTGCCTTTTTGCCTCTTACCCATTTTTTACGTTTTCTGTCACTCGAGATGGAAGTTGACAACTTTGAAAGAGACGAGACAAGACATAACATGTGAAAAATAACGTGATTGCTGATAAAACGGTCGCGAAGAAGGAAAAAGGCACGAGGTAAGAAGTAAGAAACAGGAAGCAACGAACACATAGTAAATTTGGCTTAAAAATTGAGAGAAACAAACCCTTTCAGCCAAATTACTGATGAATAATTTTCGTATCGGTACGCCGTCTATCATTTCCGAATTTAAGCAATCTAGAGCGAAAGGACAGACACGTGAAACTTGTTGGCCAGAGTTTTCGTTGACGATTCAACGCGAATATAAATGCACATGTAACATAAATGCAAACGTAAAAATTTAGGACGCTTACCGTCCGATACAACTAAACCTATGTAACGAAGCATTTCAGCATAATCCAATTCTAAAGTATCGTTCATCATTGATTTAATTTCTATTTCTGACACAAACACCTCTTCGTCTCTTTATTTATATTATACTCGATATCCATCATCCATGAAGTAAGAGAAAAGTGGAGAGAAGGAAACGAATGGCATATCATAGACTCTTGCATAACGCATGATGCATAGTGCATAAAGGAATTAACCAATCGAAATTTTTCTTTTCCAATGGAATGGAAGGAAAAGAAAGATTCTGATTAGTTGATTCGCTTATGCACTATGTATTATGCGTCATGCAAAAGTCTGTGCTGCAATGTGATTTTGTGAAATGGAAATTGAAATAATCAGGCGCCATTTTTCAAAGGAATAGGACTAAATATTAAGATTTCAACCTATCAAGCCGTGTATTCCGATGTAACTGATACCTGATAGGTTGAAATCTTAGAGTTTTCCAACAACGTACGCAAGTAAAATAGGGAGCACAGACTCTTGCATAACGCATAACACGTAATGCATAAGAAATTTAACTAAGCTGCTTTATTTCTTTCTTTGAAAAGAAAAGAAACGAAGGACATTGATTGTTATGCAAAAGTTTGTGCTCCCCTCGTAACACTGTGTCTTACACAAAGTGTTCCAACCATGACACAGTGTTACACTGCTCGACATAATACAATAAAAAGCTAAGTACGAACGTGTAAAATATGTCAATATTAACTTTTCAAAAAGTTATTTGGTAGCCCTACTTATTTTCCAATAAAACCTTAAAAAATCGCCAATTTAAAAAAAAATATAACTTAAATATAAATAAAAATCATACATCTATTATTGATACGCTAAATATAATTAGAAGAATAGAATGGAAGACTACACGCATTCTGGTGTTACGCTATGAAATTAAACTGTGTCCCAACAAGTATTGGGTCATCTAAAAAGTATCCGCGGTACTTTGTCACTAGATATTGGGTCATCTAAAAAATATCCGCAGTACTTTGTCACTAGATATATGACCATCAACACACATCTAGTGACAAAAAACCGCGGATACTTTTTAGATAACCCAATATATGACTATCAATACACATCTAGTGACAAAAAACCGCGGATACTTTTTAGATGACCCAATATTTTACATAGTGGAATACAGTGGCCTAATTTCCACCGGAGTTTAAACCGGATCAGAATGTAAGAACTAACCAACTACAGTCGAGTATTAGGGTCCTCTGTTAGGGTGAAATCACATGGTGCAGAAAACGACTACGGAATAGAGAATGCATCATAGAGTCAGCGTTACTCCACCAATCAGCGTTATTCCGAATAGATTGATTGTTTCAATGACGCATTCTCTATTCCGCATCCTATTCCATTCCTTTTTCGCATTGTGATTTTACCCTTATAGTTGAACGACGGGGAATGCTCGACTGTAATTGATTGGCTAGGCCAGTATAATGTCTTTGTATCCTAGCAAAGAAAAATCTGAGAAAAGACATGACAGCCCAAAACCTGTAACCGCAAAATGCTGCCGCGCACTACTGTCCTCTGACAAAGTGGATGTAAACTACATAGCAACGTCCACTTTTCTTAGGGTACATCGTCCATTTTTCAAGGAAGTGCTAAATCGATATTTGGTTCATATAATCGTGTCACATGTAGCATAATCATATGAATCAAATATCGATTTATCTTCTTCAGTCTTGAAAAATGGACGATGTACCCTAAGAAAAATAAACGTTGCTATGTACTTATTAGATTTCTCTTTGGGCCTAGCCATACTTCTGTTATACTTTTATTCCCGTATTCAAGTCAAACCTTATACTTAAGGCTTTTTTTAAATTTATCTTTAGATGCTCAGCAGCCAATGAAATAATTCGTAGAGTATTTAAAGATAAATTTAAGGAAATCTTAAATATAAGGCCTGACTATGAATACGAATATTATACTCGGTATTTATTGTACTATTAGATAAAGTATGTATTTTATAATTCGAAATATTTGCATTTTATTTTTATACTTAAATTAAATTAGTGTACAACTTTAATATGCATCAGTGCTTCCAATCGAATTCGCCATAATGTTTAT
The DNA here is from genome assembly GCF_024713525.1 of Acromyrmex echinatior. Taxonomy (NCBI): domain Eukaryota; kingdom Metazoa; phylum Arthropoda; class Insecta; order Hymenoptera; family Formicidae; genus Acromyrmex; species Acromyrmex echinatior. The sequence continues at coordinate 49,491 of NC_141867.1, forward strand.
TATACGAAGAAGAAGAAAATGCTTTTAGAGGAATTTATTTCCAAAAAATGCTATCAAAAATAATTATCGATGCGTCAGATTTAAATTAAAAGCTATCGAAAGTAAAAAGACCGGTGTGACGAACTAAATTTGGAGATTTGCTTGATTATGAAGGCTACATCTCCTTCTCAAAGAAACTCGTAACCTTCCTTGAGAAAAGGAAGCTAATAAGGCTCCTTGTCAAGAAAGGTTTATGAAATATGAAATGAGGAACAAGAAATCCTCATTCCTCAAGGAAGGACTGTAAATATGGATAATATTATGCCCGTATTCATAGTCAGACCTTGTACTTAAAGCTTCCTTAAATTTATCTTTAGATACTCTACGAATTATTTCATTGGCTGCTAAGCATCTAAAGATAAATTTAAGGAATTTAAGGAAATTTAAGTACAAGGTCCTTCCCTCCTCTCCTTCTTTCTGACTACGAATACGGGCATTAGACTTCTATTATAAGAGGCTCCGCATAATAAAAGGAACAGAGAACAGAGAATTTCAACCTATCAGATACTGTGTATTCCACAATACATAATTTCTGATAGGTTGAAATTCTTATACTCTGTTCTTTATTCCCTACTCCTTTTATTGTCCCCTTGTTCTCTGTTCTCTGTTCCGAAGAGTCCGCTGAACGCAGCCATTAGAGGATCTCTACTCTTTTGCGAAGGAAGAAAACAAATTTCTCAAACAGATTGTAGCATACGCCGGGCGAACATTATGGTAATTCTTATTTTATTTTGTAAATGCGTTATAAATATGAAGAATCAATGTGTTTTTTTTTCATAAATTTCGAAAAATTGTTTACATTACGAGCTTTATATTCGATTTTGATGAAAGTAATTATAATTATATATAATTTTAGCACAATCACCTCAAAAATAAAATTAAGCTTATTCGATGCGTTTTTGCATGAAATGAAAGAATCTGGCAAAAAAAAAAGCGTCGCTCTGCCCCATGATTCGAGATATTAAGCGTTAAAGTTGATAACTATTGAGGTTAGGAAATCTGTCACAGAAATAATATGAGGGTAATTCTTCAGAAGAGTTACACCGCCCCGAACAAACAAACAAAAATAACATCCTGATCGCTTGGGGCTTAACTGCCTAGAAGTTGCAACTTAGACAGTAAAAGGACTGCTCTAAAAAGATTGTTCTCACACTTCCGTCACCATTGTCTTCATAGATTAGAAATATTTCAAGCGGACGTTCTCTATCTACTTTAAGCATACAATTTCTTTGCATTAGCAGTGAATTTGTGTTTGTAAAACAGAAAATTTGTGTAATTAAAGAATATATACATAGCGCTATATTGAGTGGAAATGACAAATGTCTTAACCTCTAAAGTCTCCAACTTTAACACTTAATAATTCAATTCACGAGGCCAACCGCCGTGGTTTTTTTTTCCTCTCTTTTCTTTTGTTTTAAGTGAAAATTCGTCGAATGAGTATACTTTTTATATGAGATTTTAGGTGACGGGGGAGGGGGAGGAGGGCTATTCTAAATAATTACCTTTTTTTAGCTGCATTCAGCAATGCAAATTTGGGATATCGAAATGCTCTTATATTATAGCATATGTCACATGCACTGTGGGAAAAAGCAGCTTTTCTATATGATTGTACTTTTTCTTTTTTCGACAGGAGAAAATTGACAAGCTCAAACACAGTAATGAAGATATTGATTCATTTGTCCATAGAAAATCAAGCAAAAAATTTAAGTCTAAAAAGAAAAAAGATAAAAAAGAAAATAAAAAACATAAGAAAAAGAGGAAGCATTCATCTTCAAGCAGTGTGAATATTAAAGATTTTATAATTTTTAGTTATTAACATTTACACAAACCTGTAATATGAATGTAATTATATAACATAGATTTTTTTTTTAGAGAAGCGATGATAGCGCAAAATTCGAATGGGTGGAGAGAAAGGCTGAAGATCAAATTGTTGATTGTAGAGCACAAGAAAATCAACTTAAAAGGGACGAATGGATGAATGTGGAAAGTTTTATTCCATATTTATCAGAGCCTAATGTGAAATTACAAGAATTAAAAGAAAAAGACAAAGAGATTTTTCTAAATAAACCAGGACAAAGTAACAGAGAATTGAATCCATATTGGAAAGCTGGAGGCGATGGATTACCTCAAAATAATCCAGGTAGATCTGATAATCTAAAGATCTTGGATGTAAATTGGCTAAAAAAGAGTCTTCGGCGTGCCGAGGAACAAGCTTTACGTGACAATAAATGTTTAGAGAAAGTAGTTGCCGAACGTTGGGGTGTAAGTTAATTAAAAGAGCAATTCGTATATATATATATATATATATATATATATTAGGTGTTGGAATTAATTCGTAACGTTTTACAAGTGATGGGAAGTACTTTCATTAATGTATTTTTTAATGCTCATGTGAAATAAATAACATTCTTTCATTTAAAAACGCTACGAATTAATTCCAACACCTAATATATATATACAATTATACTGGATTAATTATTAATGATATAAATAAAACTAATTTTTAGTCCTTAGAAACTGTACAAACAATGATAATTGAATCGGAAAGAATGTCAAATACTCAACAGAATAAATCGTATCATAAAAGATGTTACAACGATAAAAATGATAGAGATTCTCATAGAATTTCTAGTTCGAGAATAAGAAAGCGTTTGAGATCTAAATCAAGATCTAGAAGTAAGGATCGTGCTAGAAAATATAATACATCTGACTACTCGTCACAACATCATACAGGATTGAAGCAAAACTATCACAAACCTAAAGACAACGACAATTATCATCAACAGACTATGCCTGCCAACAGTAGTCGTATAAAAAATTGGAAAAAAAATAAGAGTGATGAAAAGAGATATCCAATTACCGAATTACCTGTGTCCGAGCCAAAACAAGTCGATTTATGGAATATCAATAATAATACGAATAATACGAATGGAATAGATAAAAATAAAGTCGTTGATGTTTTAACCGAAGCGGAAATTAATAAATTAGGAGCAAATATTATAAAAGCTGAATTAATGGGTGATGATGTATGCTTGTTGTTCTATTAAATGCTGTTTATTTTTAACTTACTTATATCTTGAATTTACTTGGAATGATTTATTTATTTAGGAATTAGCAGCGCAACTAAAAATCCAGTTGGAACACGCGAGAAAACATGTTACATCATGTAATACCAGTGTACAAGAGGAGAATGTAATTCTCACAAGAACCGATGCAAAAGGTACATATCTTTCGTTTCAAAATGAAAATAAATAATTGTCACATTGAAATTATATAAAAATGTATGTATTAGGTACTGCAAGACCGATACAACCCAGAAATCAATCTAAATGGGAAAATTACAGAAATAAAAAAACTATCGAGACACATATCTCCGGTGAGAGAGTACGTCATTTCGCAGACGATGATAAATATTCTCTACAAGAAATGGTAAATTATCTAAACGATTGGAATCTCGAAAGATTTTAACGCAACATAACATAAATTTCTATTGCAGTTTCAACGAGAGAAAGGAAGATCCACGATTGAAAATGAAGCAGTGTTCGCTAAACTCGCTTCCAAGGTAAATTGACCGAGTGAATTGAAAATGATACGAATTTGGAATTTAAAAATAATATCTTCCTTTGCAGAATATCAACCATATGGATGATACATTTGAGCAACAAATTGCACGAACAGATTCGGAAGTGAAACAAGACAAGTGGGATCGTGCACAGGCAATTAAAGAACACAAGAATTTATCTAAATGTATGGATAATTGTTCGTGGTGCCTTGATTCGAAAAATATGTTAAAGCATATGATCGTTGCAATGGACTCTGTGATTTGCTTAAGTTTGCCTGCTTGTATTTCCTTGAGTACTGGTCATTGTATATTAACACCTATACAGCATGTGGCGTGTCAATTGCAATTAGATGAAGATGTATGGGATAGATTGATGGTAATTCTTACTTATGTATTTAATATCCAATTCATCTATTGATCTTTGACATGACAATATGAAATTGCATGGTGCATTTCTTTTTACAGGAATTCAAAAGAAAATTAACAAAAATGTTTACGGATGAAGATTTTTATCCGATATTTTTTGAAGTGTACAAAGTACGTAATAAATTTTCACATATGCAATTAGAGTGTATTCCGTTGCCAAAAAAAATTGGCGAGTTGTCACCAATATATTTTAAGGTGAATAAATTATTTTGTTACAATACAAAGATAATATTGCTGTATTTTAAATCGACTTTTATATTATTTGAACTTTTTTTTTCCCCCGTTTTACAGAAAGCTTTGTTGGAGTGTGAAACTGAATGGTCCATGAACAAAAAAATTATTGATTTAACATGTAAAGGTATACGTCATGCCATACCAAATGGTTTATCTTACTTTATGGTCGAATTTGCTTCACATCCTGGCTATGCTCATGTGATCGAGGACGAAGAAATGTTTCCGCAAAATTTTGCCAAGGTGAGATACGATTGTTGAAATTATTCTTGAAAAAAACTTTAGTTTTATAAATATAAATATAAATATAAATTGATGTATGTATGACGATATACGTAGCGCGCGCGTGTGTATTTATATGTAATTTTTTTTTATCTTTTAGGAAATAATAGGAGGAATGTTGGATTTGGATCATAACTTTTGGCGGAAACCAAAAAGAGAAAGATTTGAGGAACAAAGAATAAAAGTATTAGAGTTCACAGAAAAATGGTCGAACTATAAATCGTCGTAATCAAAATAATTGATCATCTTGCATGAAAAAATTATACGGTTGGATGAATTTAAATGTATCATGTATATTTTTCATTTTCTTAAATGAAAACCTATTTTAATCTTTGTAAACACGTGTTTAATGTGTATGTCATATCTAGTTGTATAGAAAACTTTGTAAATTTCTCACTGTAAATCAATTATAAATTATTGTAAGCCAAGGCTATTCAGAAATAATCTTTGTGTTATTATATTATTGTAATTAAATATGATCGAATGATGTGTTAGCAGAGAGAAGCCTGGGAGTGGCCAATTCCCGGAATTTGGCTGTACTTTGTTTCAAAGCGCCTCTATCTCCACAAAATGGACATTGAACTACATAGCTAATGTTCATGATCCAGGTAAAGTTCACGATTTTTTTGATTGTATTCGCTATTCCACAAATTCGGTCCGTTAGACAAAGACGAGCAATCTGTCGGCGCTTGTATATGATTAGTAATAAATCTAAGACTAACTCTACAATGTGCTCTTTGTTTCCTGTTTCTTGCTGTTTGTCTTTGTTTGTCTCTTACCTTTTTAGTCAATAACGGACAAGAGACAAACAGCAAGAAACAGAAAATAAAAAGCACATTGTAGAATTAGCCTAATTGTTACAAGATAACTTACAGTTTTGTCTATCTAACGGACCGAAATTCGTAGACATAACGAAGAATACAACCAAAAATCGTGGACATTACGATCGGATCATGGACAATAGCTACGTAGTTCAATGTCCACATTTTGTGGACATAGAGATGCTTCAAAATAAAGTAACAGCTGAATCTCGCGCATGATCCCTCTCAGGGGTCCTTCTTCTTCTTGTTCGATGTTAATTGGCCCTTGCCGCGGAGTAGCAGCAATTCCGACGATTCAGGGATCCTATTCTTGAAAAGAAATAACGTATACAAAAGTCTAGAGAAATGCTACAGTATACATTACGTATATTATTGTATTATATATTATTTCCTTAGACTTTCGTATATACGTTTCTTTTCAAGAATAGAGCTCCAGGATTCTCTTTGATCAAACTCTGGGTCAAATTCTGAATCGGATTAGTTTAGCTTATTTTTTCCCCTAGATTTTAGCAGTTCCGTTACTAAACCAAGAAGTATTCCGAATCTATCGGCCGTAAAATTCAGTTACTGGCTTCTATTGGTTACGAGTTATAATGGCCGATGGATTTGGAACACTTCTCGGTTTAGTTACGGAACTGTCAATCTCTAGGGAAAAAAATAAGCTAAGCTGAAGCCTTGTGTCCACGATACTAGAAATCGGTCGATACGAGACCTCAGATGAAGAAAGAATTGACCAATCGCAATAGTCATGTGATCAAATTGTTCAAATGTGATTTGTTAATTTTTTCTTTGTCCGAGATCTCGTACCAATTTCTAGCATCATGGACATTGGGCTTAACACGATTCGGAATACACGCTCTGTTTTTCTAGGGGCTCTACATTAAGATGGTGGTGTAATGCAAAAGGCGCCAAAATCTGGCAATCCAGGGTCAGTGCGTGTATATTTTGCCGCGCAAACATATACATATATGTATGTCCTATGTACACATTATGCACGCGCCACATGCATACACGCGCGCGCAGTGCGCACATGATCATTAGATTTTATGATGAATGTGTTAATATTTGTGCGGTGAAGTTGCAATACACATAGAATTTAGAATTTATCGATATTTCGTCACAACGAGTGATCATCATGTGTGATTTGTAGAACAGAAATATCGACAATTGGGTCATTCGTTCACTGCGAAATTTTTTTTCCACACCATTGATTGTGAACGAGGAACAATTTTTCCAGTCAACTCGGAATGTTATTCGATATGTACAATTGGAAAAAAGATCAGTCCATCGTACAGACATCATTGAAACATCGTATCCTTGATACATTTCGTCATTGAAAAATAAATGCTCAGTATGGAACAAAATTTCTTATCAAATTAAAATGTGAGAGTTTGTTATTTATATTTTGCTTGATAATAATCTTCGATATATACATTTTTCTAAACAGTTTGTCACAATTTGTCCATTGTACCGACAATTTGTCATTGCTTTCTACATCTATCATTTATAATATTACGCTTAAAATATTTAATTAAAACTTAAAATATTCAATATTCAGCTATAAAATATTCAATTATTTCAGATTATTATTAAAATGATAGAATCTGATCACAGTGAAATTGAGGCAGAAGACATGGATAGACTACAACTATCGTCTACTTCTGTAGATAACACATCAAAAAAAAGGCCAAGAGATTCTGAAGATGAAATAGATTTATCTAAAAAACGACAATGCTCATTTAATGAACAGTCAGAAATATTAGAGAGCGATAACTCTAAAACTATTTCAGAAAAAAATAATTCAGAGAGATGCTATGTGAAAGTGGAAAGATATAAATTGTATCAAGAAAAACAGCAAAGTGTACAAGAGGTATCTCTATCTGAATCAGACATGGATGGGAAGAATAAGGAGAAACAAGGAGATAATTCAAAGCAAGAAAATGAAAGAGAAACTGAGAATAATATTACTTTAAACAAAAATTCTGAAGAAATAAATATTAAGGAGAAAATTGTGGAAAGCATGGTAATAATACAATAATATACAATGTTACTAATGAAATCTGAGAAAATTTATTCTTTTTTTATATCATGTTTTTTATCATTCTTACCTATTACATTTGTAAATATCTATATAATGTCCTTTCTGTTATGTATAGCAAATTTTTTGACTTTTAGCTATATCTTCTCTCTGATATTTCATAGCATATTTAAACTCACCGTTTTGTAATATTGGAGTTAGCTTGAACATGATGAGACATTCCATTTATTAGATGATTTTAATAGCCATACAATAAACAGGTTATTATGTGATTTTAATTAGTTTTTCTTAATAAAAATAGGATAATTCATTCCAAAAGTGTATTACAAATGTAAGTGTGATGTCTATTCCTGAAAACAAGAAAGAAACAACAGGAGATAATAAAGTTAAAGAAGAAAGTGGCAAAACGATGACTAAAGAGGAAAATAACAAGGAGGATGAAATGAAAAAACGACATATCGTTAAGAAATGTACTGTCGATACAGAAGTGGTAGATGGACTGGAGCTTTTCGTGGAATGTGCGAGTGATAGGGAAGAATCTAGTTCTGAGAGTGAAGATGAAAAAGATGTGAAACCACGACCGAAGACAATAATCGTGAATGCAGAGCCAAATGAATCGGAATTAGACTGTTCGTCAGAAGAAGAAGAGGCTGATTTGCAACAGATCGCCGACACATTGAAGATCAAATCAGAAAAAAGTAGGGAAAAAGCAGCGAAGAAAAAAGGTTCGCGAACAAGTTTTAGTAAATTGAAGACTTCTGGATCAGAGGATAGTCGGAATAGCAATTCAGACGAGGATTATAGTCCACGGATGAAAAAGAAAATGACAAAATCTCCAGCTACGAGAAAATCGACAACCGACAAACATCGCTCGATCGAATCAAAAAGAGGACGAGGTATAAGAAGTTCTCACCCAAAAAATACCGAATGTCTAATGTCCAACGATGAGGATACTACTGCAGCAGAGAAAGCCAATAAAACGACTGAAATTAAGAATGGACTGCAGGGAGAATTATCGAATATGGAATCGTCCAGTAAAGATGATGAAAGTGACAATAATTCCGGAAAAGAAGAAAGATCTATGAAAAGTGGAAGGGGAAGCCGTGGTAATGACGTAAGTTTCTTTCTAACAGATAGATCCTACAAACTTAGATGTATTTTTTTACTGTTGTATGTGTCCAATTTTCAGAAAGGAGATAAACAGATACAGAGATTGAAGAAATATTTAAAGGTTGCTGGTGTGAAAATTCAATCGTATAATCGCATTTGGGCCGATTGTAGGAATAACGCTGCAAAAGTTAATCGTCTGAAGGAATTATTAAAGAAAAACGGTATTAGTGGTAAACCATCGTTGGAAAAATGTAAACGAGTGAGAGAAGAGAATGAAAAGATGAAGGAGGTATCTGAATTGGATATGTCAAACATTATATCTGAAGGTTAATATTACAATTTTGTTGTCTATCTATGTTATATTTATTATATAATGGACATTGCGCGCAACATTGAATTTGTTTTTATTTCAGGACGAATTACGCGCGCACGAAGAAGTATGGATACTGTTAAAAAGACACTTTCAGACACACCATCGCGATATCGAGAACATAACACTTTTAGGCGTATTCAAACTGTTGTTGATAGTGATTCGGAATAGAGGACATAGCATGCTCTCACGATAAATGTTGAATATAATTGTAATATAAATTTAATGGCGAATTCGGCACATATGCACTTAATCCGCTCTAGTGCTGCCCTGACATGCCCTGCAAGTGCAAAACTACTTTAGTGCTATGCCAAATTGCACTGTCAGAAACGTTGCAACATTTTTTGAACTCGTTCGGTTCATTCAATTGGTCTAAATATAAATTCAGCAGTACACTCAGTTTTCATTTGCCAACTACGATAATCTTAACGCACTGAAATAGTGCGCACAAGCCAAATGCATGGTATTGAAAAAGTTCGCACTCGGTGCGCACTAGTGTGGTCTAGTCTGCCGAATTCGCTATTATAAGGCCAGAATCAGACTATATATATATATATATTGTAGATTAAGATTAAAGATTGAAATTTCACCAATGAAGACAAAGAAATTTTGACTTCTTTTGTTCTAATTGATCAAACTTCAATCTTTCAATCTTCAGTCTCATTCTTCAATGCGTAGTCTGATTCCAGTCTAAGTATTTAAACATCAGAGAACAGGTACCAACAATTGTGTATATATTCGTGCGCGCGCGCGCGCGCGCGCGCGCGCGTGTGTGTGTGTGTGTGTGTGTGTGTACACGCTGTCCTGTCCACATCTATGTAGAATGTTTTGTGTTTTTAAATTTTCATATATCATCAATTATCATTGTTTCTTACATTATAGTGTGCAGTTATCAATTAATAGTAATTTTCATTGCGTACCGCGTGTTACATCAACAATATTAGTCATTAATGTCATTATATCGAACTACTTTCTCTAGCAGCCATTATATTTATCAGTACATTGGGCTTTCTTCTCCAACAAGCATTACATTTATAAATAAAATGTAATCCATCAACGCGCTTCCCATACGCATCTGCGTGCCTAGAAAACCTGACATGACTTATCAGTGAACATTGCAATACATTGATACATGAAAATACGAAGACAAATTTTTATTTTCATCGTATTGATTTATTCCCCTACTTAAGATAAGTTGCTGATATACGAAAGCTTGTATATGAAAAAGGTGATTTTGGAATTTGTATAACACCTATTTGATACGAATAATGATAATTGTGTACATAAATAAGAATAAAAAAAAACGTAAAACAAGAAATTCTATCAGATTTATACTATCAAATGATTGAAATGAGTGACGCGTTTTGCTTAAAAAATAACATATTTTTAAGTACGTATTAGAAATTGATTTGTAGCGTATAATGTATAATGATAAAAAAAATTTATTTTCAAATCTACATGCAGCTTCAGCTAATGTTAAAGACAGCAATTGGAAAAAGCAAATCGAGAGCACAGATCTTTATAGTCTTTCATATCTTCAAATATAATTATAAAAAGCAAAGAAAAATCATACTATTTCTATTATATCTTTCTCTTCAATACAATATCAAAATGCATCCAACTAAATTACTAGGTAGAAGGGAAAGAGGACACTTGGTAAGTTAACGTATTTTTTGAAAGTAAAAATTTGTGACGAATCACTTGCTTGACTTTTTATCAAAACACATCGAGCTAAATATTTTTAACAATTGCTTGTATCCAATAAATGATAGAATTATAATTGATTTGCGCCGTAAAATCTCAAGATGTTGATAAATCGATACTTTTATTATGTTATACAATATTCGTGCGAGACGGAATATAGAGCGCCACTTACATCAATATGGTTCCACTTTTTTTTAACTCTTAACAGTATGGCACATTTACCTTTTATGTTTACTTCAAGGCTTATATTTACTTATAATCTGGAAAATTCTAGAATTCTGAGAGAATTTCTTTTTCCCCCCCCCCTTTTTTTATTATTGAAAATGAAAGATTTTCATGGAATTTTATCGGTACTTGAGGGAAATTTTTGAAATGTTATTTTCAAAAATTTAAATTCCGTCTCTTTCTAAAAATATTTGTTTCTTTCAGCGTTTTTCTTTAAAATTATAATGCAAATAGATTGACAATCTATTAGCGATATGTATATCATATATATATATATATATATATATATACGCATATATATTCGTGAACATTCTCATGTGTTTGCGACTTTTTATCGACAAAATCAGCGGAACAAAATAGTTTCATCATACTACTCCCTATTGATATATTTATCTATATTATGGATTTCACGATCCTCCTAGTTATAGAAAATAATAAATGTAGTCTTGTAAAAAAAATCCCTATCTTGTACTAATTTACAATATATGATTTGTTTGCATTGCTTACACTCCAATTTATTTCAAAGTTATATTAGAAAATTTTTTTAATATCTTATCTAGATTTTTTGAGTAAAAAATATCTGAAAAAAAATTGGGAATTCTTGAGGAATTTTTTTTGCAAGTAAACACTTGATATTTCTTATTTATGTTTTCAATGGATTTACAATTGTATTTTTTTCACAAGAAAAACAACATTGAAAGACGGATTTTTTATCTATTGATTCACTAATTGAAAAACTTGGCGATGCATTCTTTACTGCAAAACAATTTATCTTTCTTTATCGCCATTCTGCCATTGAGTAGATTTCTTTTACAGCTGTAGCAGCAAAAGCAGACTTGAGTTGCATGAAAATTTAAATTTTTTATAGCTACTCCTTGTTGATCAGCAGCAATCACTATATTACAAGCAGCGCATGTTTTTGCGTATGATTTTTGATAGCAAGGAAGGCACAGTGGTCGATCGTTTTCGGTAATATATTGTTGTCCAGCCAATGGCATGTCACAATCCCAACAACAAAAATGCTTCACGTGATAATTGTGTCCCTCTGCAACCGTATACTCCCGTACAAAGATCAACTGCAGAAAAAAACACCATTGTTGAGTAAGTATATAAAATATAATTTTTGAGAATCGTATAATGAAGAATGGTTCACTTACCTCGTCGCAAGCGAAACATCGAGGGATTCCAAGAAACGTGGCCAAATCTCTTCCGCAATACAAGTTACTCTTGTAATAAAAATACACGAGATCCACCAACAATTCGTTGCATACTGAACAAACGAAACAGCCAGGATGCCAGGATGCGTTATTAGCCTTCTCCGCGATTACGACTACGTCGCCAACGCGAATGTTGTCGTGACATTTTTCGCACTTGTGCACTTTTGTCGAGTCTATCTTTAAACCTTCAATGGCCTCTTGTAGAGAGTCCGTAAGTTGCATATCACCCCCAACGATGTGAGGGAACACTTGGTTTTGTAACTGTTCGGAATGTATCACGGACGATTGCAGGACCGAACTACTTAACTCGACCTGCAACGGATTGGATATACATACATCGATAGGATTTTGCGAATCAGAAATTTCTATTTTTGCCGATAGAACGACATTTGTGGGAACCGTAGATGTGGGATCTCGTATACTGCTTTCCGTAATGGAAATCGCTTTCTGTAATGGAAATGTATCCGTCAGCAACGGGTCGTTATTTGCCGCTTTGTTATTCGACAGCAAGTCGCATCGTGATTTTCGTTCATTTCCTTTGATATTATCAGGTACAATAGTCGAGTCGATTACTTGAGAGTAAGAGACTTTATTGAAAATTTTTCTATCTATTTCTGCTTCGTAAAGATCAGTGCTTCTTACTTTTGCCTTTTCTGCGAGACTTGCCGCAGGGAATAAATTCATAGCAGCGATAATAGGTGATGCCGTCACTACAGGCTTGTCGACATGCAGGATACAAGCAGGATTGTTATTCTCCTCAATTCCGCCATCACGTGGACGTAATATGTCACTTACTGTGTCTAACGGTCGGGAGAATTTAGACACAGCGTACATTGCTGGATTCTTCGTGGCGTTATTATACTTATCAGCAAGTTTCTCCCTTATAAATGTCAATCTCTTCTCGTCCAATGTGCTTCCAATAATATCATTGGCGTGTACAGCACTGGGTGGAAGAAGGGCGTCCGCAAATATCGATTCCGCGGAGAAAACTGTCTCATCATTAATAGCTTCTCCACCATGTACTGCGGTGCACATGGTGGTATCAACGAGATTCGATCGGATCTCTCCGTGTTGCTCGAAAGCATTTCCTCCGCAAGGTACGTAATTTCGACAAGTATGCTTTTCACGAGCGGATACGATTTCTTGCTCAGCGAGATGTGTGAAAATCGAAGAATTAACTATCTTATCATCTACCGTAACATTTTTTTCGTCTACCTGCAATACGGTATCACGTTGAAGGTTTTCATAAATCAATTTCCCTTCGATTGGTTGCGATCTCGCAATATTGCTACCGGCGGACACATTGTATACATCCAATGTACAATTGTACTCTTCTGTACTCTTCATTAAGACCTCATTGTTATTTATGACTGTAGCAGCGGATTGTTTATTTTGACGAGCATACGGACCTTTTATGGCAAAGCTACTCGGCGTACGTAATTGAACACCAGTGGGAAGTATATGAGATTTGTGCTGTGGACTGCACTTTTGCATATCAGTTGCATTGACAGGTGTCATTAGAGAACGGTCGAATGGACGGACACCGAACATCTGTGAAAATAATATCTCTATACTAAAACAAAATGTGTGCTATTTATTATACAAAAATAAATTTGTTAAACTTGCTTTAAGCAAGCCTTCGATAAATCGTATAAATATCTATGGTACTTGTATCATCTTATAAATCTGCAACCATAATCAAGTCATATATAATCAAGTCGCCTTGTTACTTACTTTCGTCACTTTGCCTTGCCCTACATATTTCTTTATGTTTTCCAAATATTTTTCAAATTGTTTCTGCTCTTGCTCGCTAAGTTGATCACAAACTTTATAATCGATATCGTGAAGCGGTAATTGTTTTTGCAATAACTGCCTTCTCAAAACAGCACCAACTGATCCTTTAATCGGCAATTTCTCCGTGGGCAAAGCTTTCATGTAATCCACAGCAAGTTCTTTAGTTGTATCCGGCGGCACCCACTCGAATGTTGTTTCATCGTCATTTTGTTTCTTATTGTTTACTTGCAATCCTAAAGATCAATTTTTCTAATATAAACGCGCACGCATGCACACACACGTACAAAATACTTACGCATGGACTTCTTTTTAAATTTTCCGCTTGATCCAAATAGTAGATCAAATTGTGGGAATTGATCGTCATCGACATCGTGATCGTCCCGACCACATTTACAATTCTTGCAAATTTTTCTCCAGAAATGAAGATCAAGACCAGGACACATGGAATTACAGTTTGTGCATGGTGCACCAGCTCCAGCTTCATGCGCTAAACGTGGCTGAGCAACGTAAGACAATCAATTGATGACTTTCAATCTTAATTTTGTATAGATACCTACGTTACATTCTTTTCCTATCTCTTGAATCAAATTAAATTAAATTACATGTTGAAATGTACCTTTTGCTTACGATTTTCTAGTTCCAATAGCCACTTTGGGCGATTTGTCAGTTCCTCCTCCATCCTTCAGCATGAAGAATACGTACTTAATTGAGCATCAGACTTGTATCTTCAATGTAAACTTATCTTGTGTGTCACTTGATATACACATACAATACAAATGTGCATGAATCATCAAAGCAACTATTTGCACCAATACTCGGAGGTATTAGAGGTATAAACTGTCTCTTCCTTTCAAAAGCTACGTGTACACACACACACACACACACACGCGCGCGCGCGCGCCAGTTTTCACTCCCCTCTACTGCATTATTCCGGCCCCGCCGCGAAGTGGGGACACTCGTTAAAGACTAAACGAAGATATACTTACTGACGAGCACTATGGTCACGCAGAGCATTTTATGAGTATCAAGTGGGACCAAGTGACTTTGCCTTTCATTATATGTACATACATTGATTTGCACATTTGAGCGCGTTTTGTGAATCTTAATAATATAACAAAGATAATGAAAATAAATTCCTCTGAAATCCTTATTTCCTGTATACACAAATAAATATTGTTCATTTGTCACATTTGTCATAAATATGTAACTATTTCTATAATATTTATACTTGTGTAATGATATGAATATCTGTTAATGTAAGCATTGAAGAACTCAAAGGAAAGGAACTAGAAGGAAATGCTAACTGCGTTTACATTTTACACACAAGTTTTATACGTATACTATATATACCTATATTTTTTTTTAGAACACGTATATTAAATTATATCAAAAGAATGAAAAATATATCTCTTAACATGTGTATCTTGTACAATTTATATGTCTAACATTTTCATACTTGAAAAGCCATGTCAAATTCTTCTTGCGATATCTGCAATTAAGTAGAAACATTATATAAAAGTACAAAAGTAGAGTAGAATGACTGGGGCTTATTTTTTTAACACAGAAACTTATTTTTATAACGTAGAAAAAACATATTACCTTCTTTTTCTTAAATTTTTTTATTAATGCTACATCTTTCGCTAACTGTTCAATATCTTCCTCGTTTATTCGTTTTCTCTTCTTTTTATTAGAAATTGTTAAAAATTGTTGTTGTTTCAATTCCTTCCTTTTCTTTCGTTTACTTCGTTTCTCTCGTCTCTCGAGTTTTTTCTTTTTGGTTTCAGACCAGGATTCCACTCGGTTTTGTTTACATTTTTTCTGATTATTTGTCCAAACACCAGTGCTCTGATACTCGTTCAATCTTTTAATTCTGCACAATTCACGTTGTTTGTGTACATAAGGTATCGTGTTTACATCAATTTCAGGACCAATAAAAGATGATAAATTCTTCCCTTTGAGCTCCGGCATTTTTGGCATTCTCAAAAGACCGAAACCCATCGCCAATTTTCCCAAATCAATATCTTTTAACTGAAGAATTAAATTACATTCGTGTTTATTATACGCCTGCACGTATGAAACAAAGGCACGATTGGCTTTATCAAACATAAGTCGATCCCTTTGTTGCATCCGCCTCATGCACTGTAAGCATTCATCAATAGTTTCCTCGTTTAATTCTCTTTCCATCTGACGTAGCTCGACTTTTTGATTTCTTTTAATGAAATCTACATATGCACTCTCTGTTTCTAGAAGAAATAGCAATGCGTTTCCTTCATTACCGATTCTCGCAGTTCTACCGCATCTATATGATAAAAAATAAAAATTTAGAAAATAAATCTTTAAAATATTGATATATCTGTTTTCCATGTATGTAATGTAACGCCTATTATGTTACCTATGTACGAAACTGCTTGCTGTACTGGGAGGATCATATTGTAACACCCAGTCTATTTCCGATATATCGATTCCACGAGCCATTACATCTGTGCATATTAAAATGCCATTTTCGGCATATCGAAATTTATCAAACACTTTATATCTCTTACTTTTCATTTTACCGTGTAAGGCAAGTACGTTTATCGATGGTAATAATCTGCAAATATGCATGCGTCTATATACGTATGAAGCGTGTGGTGCGCGCGCGCGTATATGTAACATATGTGTGTTTATTAAACAATTATAATACAATTATTTATACTAGGGATACCCCGGATCGTAAAATTACTGGATATCTGATAGAACAATTATCTTATTGGTAGGAAAATAGCCAGATATTGGATATTTTTCAGACATCTGTTACAAATTCTCCAAAATTAAAAAAAAAAAAAGAAAAGCACACAATTATCCAACTGTGGAACAGGGTTGTTTGCAATATAGTTTCAACATTGCTAAATATTGAAAGTTTGAGTTCACAAATGTTTATGACATTAACAAATTTTTTATGACAGAGATAAATAATAATATTTCAGCATTTTTCGAACAATCTATTTCGATTAGCGATATAAATCATCATAGCTGTGCAAAAACATAAACTGTGCAACAAGTTCAGCTGAAAAGAAAAGAATTCTGCGTCAATGACGCAAACTTTCAATTTAAAATTTCAGCTGGACGTATTACTGGATACTAATGCTATCGATCGGATAGTGAAAAAATACCGGATACTGAATATTTCCTGGATATCCGGTGCATCCCTAAATACAAAGAATATTTTGTCAAATTTGATTTAAAACGTGGGTGCGTCAGGAACTAGATAATTCTAAGTTATAGTTTACGTATACACCAGAATTATCTGCGTGCACAATTCTTGAACGCATCCCATTACTTTCGACAGAAGAGAAAATTAGAAAAAAATCGATTTCTTAAAAAAGCAAATGTGATGTAAAATGAAATATGTTGTAAAAAATGAAATATAAAATTTAGTAGCAAATATAAAAACTGTTTAATATTTAATATTTTTTAATTATGTCCTTACGTCTGTATAACCCGAGTGAAATAATCCACACACGCGCAGGTAGGTAAAAATATCATATACTTTGTTTTAAATCCTACTGAACGTATAAAATCTATTATTACTGGCAATTTATATTCAGGCTGAACAATCGTAAAACTATTTTTTAAATTTACAGGCGTGGAAACGTTAGACTTTTCTTTCACAACAATTAATGCTGGATTTCTCAGTCCCGCTCTGATCAATTGCTCCAGTTCTTTCGTTTGGGTTGCAGAGAATAATCCTGTTCTTCTAAGACGTGGTAAATAGCTTAAAATACTATCTAAAGTCGCCGAAAATCCCAAGTCTAATAATCTATCTGCCTCATCTAATACAAGAAATTCCTAGAAGAATAAGAGTAGATCTAGTTAATAATTCGGGGCTCTGTGTTGTGTAAATGATATTATATTGGATTGGTCAGAAAGTTCGTGTCATTTTTTTAGCCATATTTTTTTAGCACAAAATTGTATTTACAATATCTTCGTCAAAAATAAACGAAATTTAATTTAAAAAAAAATGTTTTGAAGCTTAAAATTTCTAGTTTTGAAAAGTTACTATGTTTTTTGAGTTCCTGTGAGTTTGTTCATTTTTACATACAGAAAACTACGAGGTAAAAGAGATGAAAAATTTAATAAAAGAAGCACTTTGACTTTGTTCTATTGCACAGTATAATAATAACAACAAATATATTAGATTAATATATAATTTTGAACTAGATGTATAATTTTGAAAAAAAACAGCATGAACTTTCTGACCAACCTAATAACAAGAAGATAAGATACATACCAAAGATTTTATATACAGGCCCAAATTAATGTAATTAGACAGGATATCTTTCAATCTACCAGGTGTGGCAACAATAATATTTGCTCCTTTCTTTAATTTTTCTACATCTTTCTGAAGTGTCACACCACCAACCAATAATACTTGCTTTAACAATGGAATTCTTTTTAAGAACTCTTCTAGAATTTCACTAATTTGTATAGCCAATTCTCTTGTAGGACTGACTATTATCGCTCCCACTTCCATAGTCTTCCATTTTTCATTTCGTTTCTATGCACACATAAAAAAAATACACATATGCTTACTTTATACGTAATACAATTATATAAATCTTTAGAATAGCATATATAAATCGTTTTGCTAAATTATACTAAATTTGCCAAAAGGAAGAATAAATTAAAGCACTTTATATTGAAATTAGCTTCTATTTTTAAGTATATCTATAATCAATTAACTCTTTCACTTAATCTTTAGATACAAGCAATATTTTTTTAATACATCGAATGTAATGTATAAAATCAACATTATATATGTATAATGTAAAAGTTTCAAAAAGTATGCAATTTTTTTTAACGTTTAGAAAGATAAATGCACATGATGAAAGATTACTTGTAATATTTCCAATAGAGGAATAAGAAAAGCGAGTGTCTTGCCACTGCCTGTAACTGCTTCTGCCGCAACATCTTTACCATTTAATAATAAAGGTATACAAGCTATCTATATGTAAATACAACAATAGATATATGTAAACAATAGATATATAATCTTTTGCAATATACAACATGTTTCCATTTACATGTATCATTACACACACACACACACCACGCGCGCGCGCACACACACACACACACACAAAGTATGTGTGGATGTGTGTGCGCGCGCGCACGCGTGTGCATGTGCGTGTATGTATATATATTTATAACCTGAACGGGCGTCATATTGAAAAATCCCAACTGTCTGAGTGTTTTCAATACAGAATCACTTAGTCGCACATCTAACTCCTCCCATTTCTTTGTTTTCATTATGATTGTTTTCTTTTTCTTTTTACTCCCCGTTTATTCCAAAAAAACATTCAAACAATTTCTTCTATTTTTATAAAAATTATATCAATTATGTGGGATCCGCATCATTGATTTATGATGTATTTCAATGTTTTATATTGACCGTTGCAACAAACTCGCGACCGGCTTACTAACTAATGTAGAACCGGCTTTCCATATGCATCCGCAGAATATCGCATATAGTTAAAAAGAGAAAGCTCGCTAAACTATACTCGCTAAACATCATGCTAGCTCGTCCACGTTTTCCACATTCTTAACTAAGGGCACGTTCACACTTTGACGGAAAAGAAAGCGGTAAAGCAGCAGCCAATCAGAACTTGCACTAGTAGTCGATAATTTCTGCTTTTTGTACTGTTTACCCCGGATCTACAATAGATTTTTAATCAACTTTCTACAATAAGCCATTAGTCATAAATCAGAAGTCAGAATCCAAAAATTGATGACTGTGATTGGCCAATTTTTAGCTTCTGACTTCTGATTTATGATCTAAAAGCTTAATGTAAAAAGTTATAAGCTTTAAGCCATAAGGAATGGACGAATCACAATCACTTATTCTTCTCGCATTCGATTGTTATTAGTCAATTTCGTACGCCTTAAAACACCTTAAAACTTAAACACCTATTGTAGATCCGGACTTAGGGCCATAGCACATAAATAACTTAAGGCAGTAAAGTATGGTCTACAATAATTGTCTAACACATCGTCGCCAGTCGCAATGCTTTATGACAGCCAATCAAAAGCATCACTAATTACTATTGACGCTGGCTCACACATCAGCGCGATGTTAATCGCGTGCGACACGCGATATCCAATGAGTGTACAGCTTTATCGATATTTTCATTCTAAAGGTATACTGTTATTGGAGGAATAAGACATAAGCAATAAGGAAATCAACATATTAGATTGGCTTACGTTATGGCCTTATGGACTCTACTGTGATTGGTCAATTCGCTTATTGTCTATGTTTTAATGAGCGGTTCAATTGCGTACTGTAACAATTGCTCACTGCCAATCACAGTGATTTCTCCGTAGGATATTGGGTTTTTTTTTTGTACTGTGATTGGCTTGTGCGCAATTGAATCATGAGCAATTTCCATACACTCTACGTTTTATACTTAAATGTTTGCTATGACTCTTACTACCAAGCGAATTCTGATTGGCTACTACTTTTCTGCTTCCTGCTTTTCCGTCAAGGTATAAAAATACCCTAATGCACTAGCACGTGTTCCAATTGTATTAAATCTGGATCTAGAATAGATGTTTTAAGTCTTAAGCCATAAAAGAAGGACAAATCATAATCAATTCACCTCGCATTCAGCTGTAATTGATCAATTTCTTATGATTTAAAACATCTATTGTCCCGATTTAATGCTTAATGCAGACTGAACCATGGCGGAAGGAATAACATGACACGGGATAACACAATGTGCTCATTTACAAGCGTCTCTCTCTATATATCATAACGGGCTTTTTACAATAAGCCATTAGTCATAAATCAGAAATCAGAAGCTAAAAATTGACGACTGTGATTGGTCAATTTTTAGCTTCTGACTTCTGATTTATGACTAATGGCTTATTGTAGAAGGCCCATAAATCTCCACCGTCTCTGTTTATATCGCATAAGAGACAAAGCTTCTTTCCTTATTTGATACACATCATAATACGCATCTTAGGGCGCGTTCACACCTTGACGAAAAAGCAGTGATCAATCAGAATTCGCGTTAGTAGTAAGTAGTACAAAAAGCTGAAATTGTAGACTACCTACCCTAGAGTTTTGATTGACTGCTTTTCCGCTTTTTTGTCAAGGTGTGAACGCGCCCTTCGGTTCTCATTCTTATAGAAAGAGAAACATAAAAAGTGTTAATAAGGAAAGATTCAGTATCACGACAGTCAATTTCACGACGCGAAACAGGCCGGTATTCATAGTAGATTCTTACATTTATTAAGACTGTCTTAAGTACAATCTTAAGATGTCATAAGTCAATCCGAGAATTGTATTAGCAATTAACATCTTAGACATTATTTAAGAATTTTAAAATAAAAACAGACTATGAATACCGCCCCATATCGTGTTTCACAATTGACAGCTTTGTCTCTCATGCGTATTCGGCGACATCCATAGAAATGCGTGATCTACAATGGCAGTAGCAGTAATGGATGAGGTTGTAAGAGTAACAAATTGATCAATCACAGTTGAATATGAGAATAATAATCGATTTCCACGCCTATCAACTACTGTTACTGCCCATTGTAGACCATGCAAAAGAGAAACGGCGAAAATTTAGAAAAAGAGTAAATACTGGCCTAGTTTCCACCGAGGGTTTAAACCGGATCAGAATGTAAGAACCAACCAACTACAGTCGAGTATTCCTCTGTTATAGTCGAACGACAGGGGAATGCTCGACTGTAGTTGGTTGGTTCTTATATTATATTTCGGTTTAAATCCTCGGTGGAAATTAGGTCACTGAGCACACATGTTATCCTTTCCACCATGTGGGTAGCCCTTAAATCAAGTAGACAGTAAATGACGCAACCAATTACAAAAGAAATTAAGAGAGAAGAGATGAAGAGGAGAGGGAAAGAGAGAAGGGAGGGAGGAAGAGAAAGAGAGAGAGAGAGGAAATGAAGGGCTTGAAGAAGATACACCAGAAAACTGGTTTTTAACGTATTGATTTTATTTTGATGTTTTTCTTCTTTTTTAAATCTCTTTAATATAAAATCTGTTTAACGATGCCACACATTCAACTATCTCTCTCAGGCAAAAGTTGTTTTTGCTTCCTTCCATTTATATACACGATTAGGTCTAAGGCCGTAGTTGTTTAACTTTCTTTTCCCAATCGGTATCGAGCGTAGACAAAAAATTCATCTGAACGGAGCCTTTTACAAGGGGAATCTGAGATTAATGTTTGAGATTAAAAAAGAAAAAATCAAATATTTTGCACTTCTTTCTTCTACTCGACTCGACATCAGTGTCTTGTATCATCAAATTTCTATAGATCGTTTGATATATACACACACACACACACATATATATATATATCTAGCTCGGAATAAAACGATCTATTTTTTTCTTCCCATTTGTTTTATTTTGTCCCCTTCTTTATTTCGACATCTGTACAACGCGCAAATGAAAATGTTTTCACACATCGTTATACGCATACTTATTACTTCTTACTCTACACATGGTCACGTGACAAATATTAAGTTATCCTTTCAAATCTAAACAATCGAGCGAGTACGGCGCATTCTCTTTATTCTGTGTCACATCTTCGAACGGAATAAAGAGTCTGCATAGCATGAGTTTACGCATATGTAATTCAAATGATGAGATACGATGCTGATGTTCTTTTTACCTCTGATCTCATCCCTTGTCTTAATTGGCAGTATATGCTACGTTCAGATAGATTTCCAAGTCCATGGTATCAAGCATTCGCACGTTTTCACTTGTCGACAAGAGGTACATAATTGGGCGAAGAATTCGTCATTCTAGAATTACGCATTACTTCACTAATTACAAGTCTCTGCTAAGTATGGTTAAAATTATTAAAGGATGTATCATGACATGCGTCGTATAATGAAGTAACAACTGTTGAATGTAAGAAATGATGAAGCTTCGCCATGTTTTCTTTTCTACATCTCGCATATGTATGTACATATACAGAGGCCAATCTTTGGTAATCTGAAGCTAGCGACAAAGTTAATAATATCGAGCTTTTCTCCCTTTTTCTTTCTTTTTTTTTCTGTAACAATGTGCTTCTCTCGTTATTAAATTTCGCGTCTGTTATCGTGTATCATTAGGAAATGAGAAGAAAGGAAAACAAATTGAAAGTACCGAACCATTGGCGATCAGTAAGTATAGTAACACGAGATGTAGAGTTTACTATTGAAACCAATTGTTAAAACTTGGCAAGTAAACTCGACTGTGAAAACGTGCAAATTGTATACATCTCGAATGTCTGCTGTTCGCACCGTTAACGTTAGCACGATTTGTCAGTATGCAAATGTTGTATCTCGCATACTCGATGTAATCTTTCGCATTCAAAGATCCTGCGCGTATCAACATCTCGTAACAAAACTTATTATCAACAAATCGCAGAATCGCATATCTCGCTAGCGTTTTACCCTGCAAACCGTACTCCAGTTTTGTTAGTTATCGCTTGCTTCATTCAAATCTAATTCGAAAAAGTCGTGTGATCGTCCTATCCTCTTTTCTCCGAGTTCTTTCTTAATGAATGGAATCGACACGCAGTCACGGGCAGAAAAATATGCCACATGCCACTTCCATATACCTTATTCTCTCTCACATAATTGCAATAATCATTTCGATTAAAAACAATGAATAGGGGGGAGGGGGGGGGGGGGAAGCCAGAGAAAGGGAAAGGGAGAAAGTATTCGCTCGCGCGCGTGATCAATCTTGTTTTTCCACTTGTTACTTGATATTATAATGTAACGCAAGCTATGTTGTATGTATGAGAAAATTAAAACTGTTGAATTTAAAATACGTCTATTGAACGCGAGCGGCGTATATTTTCTGCACACATTGAGCACTACTCGATAAAATGCACGATCCAAAAGATCATTAAATCTTTCTCCGGTACACATGCTAATCCAATAAAAGTCAACTCGTGGGAATTTTGCGAAATTGCATAATGATAAACTATCATTTTACAATTTTAAAACTTGATTAAAATAATCAAGAAAATTTTTACGGGACTCGATAATACAGGCCATAGGTCATTCAACGATCGACCTACATTTGAAATAACAAGTTACCTTCAAGATGGTCAACGCTCTCTCCAATCATTTAGAATCATTTATAGTACCATACGGGATATCATTGATTTGTGGCTGAAAAATATATAATCGGCCTCTCTTTCCCCCCATTGTAATCAGTAGTAAGTGTATGCGAGAGTTATATAATTTCAAACTGCTCATCAACGCAGAAAGTTGACGATTGATGCTTATTTATATCGATTAGTACATAATTTATATCGATTAGCGATCGATAAATCGAGAATGTGTAATTAAAGCGAGCAGCTCTTCGAGAAAGTTCCAACAATTGACACGCCATCATGAAAGTAACTCAATTTTGAAAGTCTTATCCTACCTTTTCAGAATACTATCGCTCTTCCTTTTCTTCCTTTAATTTATGCTGCGGCTACTGATTGTGCGGTAAAATGACGGGTATAGTCTGCTGCGCACCCGGAGGTGGCTGCGATGGCAGGTATTGCATGTGTTGTGGTGGAATTGACGGTATATGAGATGGAATTATAGGGCACATAATCGGATAGCTCGGCGCGTGACCTTGCGGCGGAGGTTGCGGATATGTAGGCTGTGGAGTACCAGGTGGATTATAAGCGCCCGGTGTATGTGGTTGATTCGGATTGGCTGGGGACGGCGTTTGGCTAGGTGGCTGCTGAGCTACATGAGGATGCGGATGAGTGTGTGGGCCCATATATTGTATACCAGGGGCTTGCGGCCCTTGCGAGTCATGGTGATGATGGTATGGAGTGGCCATATGAGGTGGCGGCGGTGCCTGGACCATTCGTACCATTTGTTGATACGCCGGTTGTCCTGGATAAGGCACCTGGAATGGATGTATAGCTGGTGCTAATAACGGCTGTCCCGTTGCTGCGGCCACTTGCATCTGAGACGCTATATCTGGCGCGCGATGCTGCATCATAGGTACTGTAAAAAATCGTACAATAAATATATATATATATATATATATATTCTATTTTATATTTAGCGTGTATAATTATGCCAATCGGCAGAAACAGCAAAAGAGAAAAAAACTACAATTGATCTTAAAATAACTTGGAAGAAAGCAATTTCAAATTTGTTGAATGTAAGATCAGTACGCAAGATTGT